>NC_080465.1:82341767-82641767 GCF_028018845.1 Melospiza georgiana
GGCGCAGGCGGCAGCAGCCGCTCAAGCCGCAGCTGTTGCAGGAAACATCCCCGGGCCCGGCTCCGTTGGAGGAATCGCACCTGCTATCAGTGAGTGGGGACAGGGACAGGGACACTGGGTGCAGGACATGCACAGGAATGGGTGCAGGGAATGCACAGGGATGGGTGCAGGACATGCACAGGAATGGGGGCAGGGAATGCACAGCAATTTTTCCATTGAATACACAGCAGTGATTCCATTGAATACACAACAATGGCTGCAATAAATGCACAGGGATGGTTGCAGTAAATGCACAGCAGTTTTTCCATTGAGTACACAGCAATGATTCCATTGAATACACAACAATGTTTGCATTGAATGCACAGCAATTTTTCCGCTGAATACGCAGCAATTCTTGCATTGAATGCACAGCAGTGGCTGCAATAAATACACATCAATGGTTCCATTGAATACACAACAATGGTCGCAATAAATGCACAGGGATGCTTCCATTGGATACACAGAATGGTTGCAATAAATTCACATCAATATTTGCATTGAATGCACAGCAATACCTGCATTGAATGCACAGAAATGGCTGAATTGAATGCACAGGGATTTTTGCATTGAATTCACAGCAATATTTGCATTGAATGCACAGCAATGGCTGCAATAAATGCACAGGGGTGGTTCCATTGAATACACAGCAATGGTTGCAATAAATGCACAGCAATGGTTACATTGAATACACAGCAATGCTTGCATTAAATGCACAGGGATGGTTCCATTGAATACACAGCAATGGTTGCATTGAATGCACCGGAATAGTTGCAATAAATGCATCTCTCGCATTCAGGCCTCTCCGCCGCCGCGGGCATCGGCGTGGACGACCTGCGGCGCCTCTGCATTTTGCGCATGAGCTTCGTCAAGGGCTGGGGCCCCGATTACCCGCGCCAAAGCATCAAGGAGACGCCGTGCTGGATCGAGATCCACCTGCACCGAGCGTTGCAACTTTTGGATGAAGTGCTGCACACCATGCCCATCGCCGACCCGCAGCCGCTGGATTGAGCCGGCGCATTTCCTGCATCGCTGCGTCGCCGTTTGCCCACTTTGCTCGGAGCGGAACGCGCAGGATTTGGAAGAATTTCCCAAATTTGCAGGATTTGGAACTGCGCCGGAGTCGTCGCATCGCAGCTGTGCCCACCGTGGGGTTGTGGGGCACTACTCTGCCACCCTGTGCCCACATCACAGCTGTGCCCACCCTGAGTGCCCCCGGCCGCGCCTTTGGGCCTTGTGTCCCCTCAGGTGTCCGCCCCTTCTGCCGCCGCCCCGCCCCAGCGAATTTCCCGCCCTCACCGCGAGAACAGCCCGAATTATTCCCAATTAATCATTAAAATTAATCATTGCAATTGATAATTCCAATTAATCATCGCAATTAATCATTAAATTTAATTATTCCGACTCGCCGCCATCCAAGATGGCGGCCCCCATGTCGTCACGTGATGCTTTTCCAAGATGGCGGCGCCCACTTTTTCCCGCGCATTCCGGCAACAAGATGGCGGCGCCCACGTTTTCCCGCGCTTTCCGGCAACAAGATGGCGGCGCCCAGCGGCGACTTCCGGCAGCAACAAGATGGCGGCGCCCAGCTCGGCCTTTTCTTATCTCCTTTTGATAAGCGCTCAACGGGATTCCCGGTAGTTTTTTTTTGTAGCTTCCTGTACGTTTTTTTGGTTTTTTTTTTGTTTCATTAGGAGCTAGTCGGTGAAAAATATAATTTTCACAAAAGATAATGTAGCTAAATTTGCTGAAATTCTGTAATTCAGAGTTATGGTTTTTGATTAAAAAAGGAAAAAAATTCCGCTCTGGGCTCTGTTGTTTCGTTGAGGTTTGGGGAGGGCGAGTTCGTGAGGGCCGGGGTCGGAGCTGCGGTTCCAGGGTTTTATTTTATTTTAATTTTAATTTTAATCCAATTTCTGGGATTTTTGGGGAGATTTTTTTTATTTTTGTTTTTTTTTTATTTTTTGGGGATTTTTTTGGTGGATTTTTTTGCTGGGAATCTTGAGGCGCCCGCGAGCGGCTCCCGCCCCCTTTTATTTTTCTCCTTTTTTTTTGTCCATTTTTCCTTTTTTTCCCTCAAATTTTCGCTGAAATTCCCCGGAACACCCAGAAGATGAAGCGAGGAAGGATTAAAAGGTAAAATTTCCAGGTTTTTATTAAAAACCCCCCAAAAATCGGAATTAATTCGACCACTCCCCCTTCCCCCCCCCCTTCCCCTCAGAGGCCTCTGAGGGCGCCGGCGAGCGGCTCCCGCCCCTTTTTTATTCCCAATTTTTCTCTTTTTTTTGTCCATTTTTCCTTTTTTTTCCCTCAAATTTTCGCTAAAATTACCCGGAACACCCAGGAGATGAAGCGAGGAAGGATTAAAAGGCAAAAATTTCCAGGTTTTTATTAAAAACCCTCAAAAATCGTAATTAATTCGACCACTCCCCCTTTACCCCCCCCCCCTTCCCCTCAGAGGCGCCCGCGAGCGGCTCCCGCCCTTTTTTATTCCCAATTTTTCTCTTTTTTTTGTCCATTTTTCCTTTTTTTTCCCTCAAATTTTCGCTAAAATTGCCCGGAACACCCAGAAGATGAAGCGAGGAAGGATTTAAACGCAAAATTTCCAGGTTTTTATCGGATTTTTTCTTTGTTTCTCCAAGGGTTTGGGGAGGGTTTTGTTCGCGTGAGGGGAGGGATCGAGCGGCGCGGCGCGAGGGGATAAAAGAGCTAAAAATTAATAATTTTTATCCCCAAAATTGCGATTTTTACCCCAAAATTCCCAGTTTTAATCCCTTAAACCTTAAATTTTTAACCCTAAAACTCCCGCATTTTAAACCCCAAAAATTCCGGATTTTTTCCCCTCACGATTCCCATGTTTTCCCCTTCCAAGACCCAAACTGACCGGGTTTTAACCCCTAAAATTCCCATTTTTTTCCAAAAATTCCCAATTTTTTCACCCAAAATTCCCAATTTTTAACTCCCAAACCTTAAGTTATTAACCCTAAAAGGTTTTTTAATGAATTTTTTGGGTTTTTTTGGCATTTTCAGGTGGGCACAGAATGGAAATCTCCTGGATTTGGCTCCTGGTGCTGCTGGCGGGGACAAAGGGACAGCAAAAATCCAAAGGTGAGAGCCCAAAAAATTCCCAAAAAATCCCCCCAAATTCCCAAAAAAATCCTAAAAAATGTAAAAAAAATGAAAAAAAAATTGAGAAAAAATGGGAATAAAATGGGGGAAAATTGGGAATAAAATTGGAGAAAATTGAGAAAAAATGGGAATAAAATGGGAAAAAAATGAAAATAAAATGGGGAAAATTGAGGAAAAAATGAGAGTAAAATGGAGAAAACTGGGGGGAAAATTGAGAATAAAATGGGAAAAAATTGAGAAAAAATTGACAAAAAATTAGGAAAAAATTGGGAAAAAATCCATTAAAAATCTAATTTTTGTCCGATTTTCGCCAAGTTTTTTTTAAATATTAATTTAATTTTTATATTTTTTATTTTTTTTGCAGAATCTCAAGTTCCTGACCAACCCAGCTCCCTCCAGCTCCATCCTTTACCCTCAGGGATCTCCTTGAACTGGAGCCCCCCCCTGAACCCCAAAATTTTCATTCGGGGTTTTCTTCTTTCTTATGGCTTGGGCAGTCCCTATGCTCACACTGTGACCTTGGACAGCACCCAAAACTCCTACAAAATCCTTAATTTAGGTAAGCTTTAATTAATTTATTAATTAAAAAAACCACTAATTAATTCCACAATTTTCCCCCGTTTTTTTCTGATTTTTTTCCCCATTTTTCCCCAATTTTTCCCCAATTTTTTAAAAAATTTTATTCAAATTTTCCCCATTTTATTCTTAATTTTTCTCTAACTATTAACCAATATTTCCCCCATTTTCCTTCAGTTTTCCCCAAATTTTCAGAAATTTTCTCCAATTCTTTTCCCACTTTTTCTCCAATTTTCCCCTTTTTTTTCCCCATTTTTTTCCCCATTTTTTTCCCCATTTTTCCCCCATTGGCCGCCATTTTGTGCCAATTTTCCCCCAATTTTTCCCCAATTTTTTCAAAACTTTTATTCAAATTTTCCCCATTTTATTCTCAATTTTTCTCTAACTTTTAACCAATATTTCCCCCATTTTCCTTCAATTTCCCCCAAATTTTCAGAAATTTTCTCCAAAATATTTTCCACTTTTTCTCTGTTTTTTCCCATTTTTTCCCCCATTTTTTCCCCATTGGCCGCCATTTTGTGCCGATTTTCCCCCAATTTTTCCCCAATTTTTTCAAAACTTTTATTCAAATTTTCCCCATTTTATTCTCAATTTTTCCCTAACTTTTTCCCAATATTTCCCCTATTTTCCTCCAATTTCCCCCAAAGTTTCAGAAATTTTCTCCAAAATTTTTTCCACTTTTTCTCTGTTTTTTCCCATTTTTTCCCCCATTTTTTCCCCATTGGCCGCCATTTTGTGCCGATTTTCCCCCAATTTTCCCCCAATTTTTTCAAAAATTTTATTCAAATTTTCCCCATTTTATTCTCAATTTTTCTCTAACTTTTAACCAACATTCCCCCCATTTTCCCCCAATTTTCCCCAAAGTTTCAGAAATTTTCTCCAATTTTTTTCCACACTTTTTCTCCAATTTTCCCCATTTTTTTCCCCATTTTTTTCCCCATTGGCCGCCATTTTGTGCCGATTTTCCCCCAATTTTTCCCCAATTTTTTCAAAACTTTTATTCAAATTTTCCCCATTTTATTCTTAATTTTTCTCTAACTATTAACCAATATTTCCCCCATTTTCCTTCAGTTTTCCCCAAATTTTCAGAAATTTTCTCCCATTTTTTTCCTACTTTTTCTCCATTTTTCCCCATTTTTTCCCCATTTTATTCCAATTTGTCCCCATTTTATTCCAATTTTCCCCCATTTTTTCCCCCATTTTTTCCCTTTTTTTCCCCAATTTTTCCCCAATCCAAACTCCCTTTAATTAACATTTTCATTAATTAAAAATTTAATTAATTTTCATTTTCAGAGCCCAATTCCCATTACGTGGTTTCCCTCAAAGCTTTCAACAACGCCGGCCCGGGAATTCCCCTCTATGGGAGTGCAACCACCAAAGCTGCAGGTAAAAAATAAATTAAAAATTAATTTAAAATTAAATTTTTTTGCAGGAAAAATGAGAAAAAAATTGGGAAAAATGAGAAAAAAAATGGGAAAAAAATGGGAAAAAATCAGATTAAAATGGGAATAAAATGGGGAGATTTTCCTCATTTTTTCCCCATTTTTCCTCATTTTTTCCTATTGAATTCCAATTATTTTCCCCAATTTTTCCCATTTTTCCTCATTTTATTCCAATTTTTCCCATTTTATTTCCATTTTTCCCCAATATTTCCCCCATTATTTCCCCATTTTATTTCAGTTTTTCCCCAATTATTTCCCCATTTTATTCTGATTTTTTCCCCATTTTTTCACAATTTTTCCCCATTTTCTTCCTGATTTTTTTTCCATTTTTCCCCATTTTTTTCTCCATTTTTGTCCCAATTTTCCCCATTTTTCCCCCAATTCTCCCCCACTAAAAACCCTTGAAAAATCCCATTTTTTTCCCCGAAATTCCAATTTTTTTATTAAAAAAATTCCAATTTTTTATTCAAAAATTCCCATTTTTTTTTCCAGCCCCGAGTTCTCCTCCCAAGGATCTCACGGTGATTTCCCGACAAGGAAAATTCCGGAACGCCGAGCTGAGCTGGCAACCCCCAGTGGAAGCAAACGGGAAAATTACAGGTAAAAAACACCCAAAAACTCAATTAAACGCTAATTAAAAATTAATTACAAAGAATTAAAAACATTTATTTAAAAATTCCTGCAAAAAATTCCCAAAAAATCAAAAAAAACCTCAAAAAATCCCCTAAAAATCCTTCTCCCTCAGGGCTCAGCTGTCAATCACGCTGAAGCCCCGCCCCATTGTTGGGCTCAGCCAATCAGAACGCGCCTCCTTCTCCCTCATGGCTCACCTGTCAATCACGCTGAAGCCTTTGGCTCAGAAAAATCAGAAAAATCCCCAAAAATCCCCCAAAAAATCCCAAAAAATTCTCAAATAATCCCCCACCACTCCTGACTAAATCCCCATTAAAACTTAATTAAAAGCTCGTTAAATTAATTAACAAAAAAATTAATTTCTCACCTTTGTCTGCTGTAATATCAACAGGCTCTGCCAGGGGATGGGCTGGGAAAGGCTCCCAAATTGGGGCCAAAAATGGCCCTAAAAAAATCCCCAAAAAATCCCAAAAAATTTCCAAATCATCCTGAATCCACCCTTAATAAAACCTAATTAAAAGCTAATTAAAAGCTAATTAAATTAATTAACAAAAAAATTGTTTTTCAACTTTGACTGATCTAATATCAACAGGCTCTGGCAGGGAATGGGCTGGGAAAGGCTCCCAAAATGGGGCCAAAAATGGCCCGAAAAAATCCCAAAAAATTCTCAAATAATCCTGAATCCATCCTTAATAAAACCTAATTAAAAGCTAATTAAAAGTTCATTAAAATAATTAACAAAATAATTAATTTCTCGCCTTTGGCTGCTCTAATATCATCAGGCTCTGCCAGGGCATGGGCTGGGAAAGGCTCCCAAAATGGGGCCAAAAATGGCCCAAAAAATCCCAAAAAATTCTCAAATAATCCTGAATCCATCCTTAATAAAACCTAATTAAAAGCTAATTAAAAGCTCATTTAATTAATTAACAAAAAAATTAATTTCTCGCCTTTGATTGCTCTAATATCAACAGGCTCTGCCAGGGCATGGGCTGGGAAAGGCTCCCAAAATGGGGCCAAAAATGGCCCCAAAAAAATCCCTAAAAAATCCCAAAAAATTCCCAAATAATCCTGAATCCATCCTTAATAAAACCTAATTAAAAGCTAATTAAAAGCTCATTAAAATAATTAACAAAAAAATTAATTTCTCACCTTTAGGAGAATGGTAAGGGAGAGGTTCTGTCAGGGATCCCGGTCCTTTGGAATTCCTGGCCTGGACTTTCAAAATGCCACCAAAAATGACCTAAAAAGTCCCAAAAAAATCCCCCAAAAAATCCCAAAAAATCCCAAAAAATCCCCCAAAAATCCCAAAAATTTATTTTATAATGATTAATTATTAATTGGAATTAATTTTAATTTTTTTTTTAGGTTATACAATCTTTTATTCCCCGAGAAAAAACGCTCCAATCTCGGAATGGATCCCTCAGGCTGTGGGAGCCGAGCGCCTTTCCCAGCCCATCCCTGAGGCCTTGCTGGACTCCGGATCCTTCTTCAGAATCCAGGCCAGGAATTCCAAAGGACCGGGCCCCCTCTCCGAATCCATCTATTACCGTTCTCCTAAAGGTAAGAAATTCGTTTTTTTTTCTTAATTAATTTAATGAAGTGTTAATTAGGTTTTAATGGGGATTGATTGGGGATGGATTCAGGATTATTTGGGAATTTTTTTGGATTTTTTGGGGGTTTTTTCTGGCCATTTTTGGCCCCATTTAGGGAGCCCAACCCCTCGCAAAAGCCTGTTGATATTAGAGCAGCCAAAGTTGAGAAATTAATTTTTTTGTTAATTAATTTAATGAGCTTTTAATTAGTTCGTAATTAGGTTTTATTAAGGATGGATTCAGGATTATTTGAGAATTTTTTGGGATTTTTTGGGGATTTTTTTGGGCCATTTTTTGCCTCATTTAGGGAGCCCATCCCCTGCCCGAGCCTGTTGATATTAGAGCAACCAAAGTTGAGAAATTAATTTTTTGTTAATTAGTTTAATGAGCTTTTAATTAGCTTTTAATGAGGTTTTATTAAGGATGGATTCAGGATTATTTGAGAATTTTTTGGGATTTTTTAGGGATTTTTTTGGGCCATTTTTGGCCCCATTTTGGGAGACTTTCCCAGCCCATTCCCTGGCAGAGCCTTTTGATATTAGTGCAACCAAAGGGAAAAAATAATTTTTTTGTTAATTATTTTAATGAGCTTTTAATTAGGTTTTAATTAGGTTTTATTAAGGATGGATTCAGGATTATTTGAGAATTTTTTGGGATTTTTTGGGGATTTTTTTGGGGCCATTTTTGGCCCCATTTTGGGAGCCTTTCCCAGCCCATGCCCTGGCAGAGCCTGTTGATATTAGATCAGTCAAAGGTGACAAATTAATTTTTTCATTTATTAATTTAATCAGCTTTTAATTAGCTTTTAATTAGGTTTTATTAAGGATGGATTCAGGATTATTTGGGAATTTTTTGGGATTTTTTGGGGTTTTTTTGGGGCCATTTTTGGCCCCAATTTGGGAGCCATTCCCAGCCCATCCCCTGGCACAGCCTGTTGATATTAGAGCAGACAAAGGCGAGAAATTAATTTTTTTGTTAATTAACTTAATGAGCTTTTAATTAGGTTTTAATTAGGTTTTATTAAGGATGGATTCAGGATTATTTGAGAGTTTTTTGGGGATTTTTTGGGGATTTTTTTGGGCCATTTTTGGCCCCATTTTGGGAGACTTTCCCAGCCCATTCCCTGGCAGAGCCTGTTGATAATAGAGCAGCCAAATGTGACAAATTAATTTTTTTTGTTAATTACCTTAATGAGCATTTAATTAGCTTTTAATTAGGTTTTATTAAGGATGGATTCAGGAATATTTGGGAATTTTTTGGGATTTTTTTGGGAATTTTTTGGGGCCATTTTTGGCCCCATTTTGGGAGCCTTTCCCAGCCCATCCCCTGGCAGAGCCTGATGATATTAGAGCAACCAAAGTTGAGAAATTAATTTTTTTGTTAATTAGTTTAATGAGCTTTTAATTAGCTTTTAATTAGGTTTTATTAAGGATGGATTCAGGAATATTTGGGAATTTTTGGGGATTTTTTGGGGCTTTTTTTGGGCCATTTTTGGCCCCATTTTGGGAGCCTTTCCCAGCCCATGCCCTGGCAGAGCCTGTTGATATAAGATCAATCAAAGGTGAAAAATTAATTTTTTTGTTAATTATTTAAATTAGATTTTAATGAGCTTTTAATTAGGTTTTATTAAGGATGGATTCAGGATTATTTGAGAATTTTTTGGGGATTTTTTTGGGACCATTTTTGGCGCCATTTTGGGAGCCTTTCCCAGCCCATTCCCTGCCAGAGCCTGTTGATATTAGATCAGTCAAAGGTGAAAAATAATTTTTTTGTTAATTAATTTAATGAACTTTTAATTAGCTTTTAATTAGGTTTTATTAAGGATGGATTCAGGATTATTTGGGAATTTTTTGGGATTTTTAAGGGATTTTTTTGGGGCCATTTTTGGCCCCATTTTGGGAGCCTTTCCCAGCCCATCCCCTGGCAGAGCCTTTTGATATTAGTGCAACCAAAAGGAAAAAATAATTTTTTTGTTAATTATTTTAATGAACTTTTAATTAGCTTTTAATTAGGTTTTATTAATGATGGATTCAGGATTATTTGGGAATTTTTTGGGATTTTTTGGGGATTTTTTTTGGGATTTTTTGGTGGATTTTTCAGAGACTTTTTGGGGATTTTTCTGATTGTGTGAGCCAAACAAGGGGCGGGGCTTCAGCGTGATTGACAGGGGAGCCATGAGGGAGAAGGAGGCGCGTTCTGATTGGCTGAGGCAAACAAGGGGCGGGGCTTCAGCGTGATTGACAGGGGAGCCTTGAGGGAGAAGGAGTTGCGTTCTGATTGGCTGAGGCAAACAAGGGGCGGGGCTTCAGCGTGATTGACAGGTGAGCTGTGAGGGAGAAGGATTTTTAGGGGATTTTTTGATATTTTTTTGGATTTTTTGGGAATTTTTTGCAGGAATTTTTTAATAAATGCTTTCAATTCTTTTTAATTAATGTTTAATTAATTTTTAATTGAATTTTTGGGTGTTTTTTTACCTGTAATTTTCCAGTTTGCTTCCTCGGGAAATCACCGTGAGATCCTTGGGAGGAGAACTCGGGGCCGGAAAAAAAAATGGGAATTTTTAAATTAAAAATTGGAATTTTTTATTAAAAAAATTGCAATTTCGGGGAAAAAAATGGGAATTTTCAGGGGTTTTTTAGTGGGGAAAAAATGGGGGAAAATTTTGGGGGATTTTTCTGCATTTTTAATGTGATTTTTTTCCATTTTTAATGGGATTTTCGCGGGGATTTTTTGCCAAATTAGCATTTTTATCAATTTTTATTGTAATTTAATTAATATTTTTATTTTTTTTAAATTTTTAGAGGTTCCCATCGGTGAAAAAAACCCAAATTCCAACCCTGGGGTTTTGCTGTTGATTCTGGGAATTTCTGGAGGCGTCTCTGCGGTGGCGGCGGCCGTGGGAGCCTGGATCTGCTCCAAGAAACACCAGGAGAGGAAAAAAAAGTGAGAAATTGCAAAAATTTGGGGAATTTGGGGAAAAAAAACCTCCAAAAATTGACAAAAATTCGCCCCCCCAAAAAAAACCAAAAAAATCCCAAAAAATCCTAAATAAATTCCCAAAAAATTCTAAAAAATTCTAAAAAAATTCCATAAAAATTCGAAAAAAAATCAAAAAAAAATCCTCCAAAAATTCCCACAAAAAAATCCAAAAAAAATTTCCTAAAAATCTTAAAAAAATTCCCAAAAACTTCCCCAAAAAATCTCCAAAAAATTCCCAAAAAATCCGAAAAATATTCCCAAAAAATAAATTGAATTTTTCCCAAAAATAAATTGTATTTTCCCCCAATTTTTCCTTAAAATAAATTGAATTTTTTCCCCAATTTTTCCCATATTTTTCCCCAATTTTTGCCCAATTTTTCCTCAAAATAAATTGTATTTTCCCCCAATTTTTCCTTAAAATAAATTGAATTTGTTTCCCAATTTTTCCCATATTTTTGCCCAATTTTTGCCCAATTTTTCCTCAAAATAAATTGAATTTTTTCCCAAGTTTTTCCCATATTTTCCCCAAATTTTCCCCTAAATAAATTGAATTTTTTCCCCAAATTTTTCCCATATTTTCCCCAATTTTTGCCCAATTATTCCCCAAAATAAATTGAATTTTTTTCCCAATTTTTTCCCCAATTTTTCCCCAAAATAAATTGAATGTTTTTCCCAATTTTTCCCCAATTTTTTCCCCAATTTTTCCAAAATAAATTGAATTTTTCCGCAATTTTTTTCCAATTTTTCCCCAAAATAAATTGAATTTTTTCCCAATTTTTTCTCCATTTTTCACAGGAACCAAGGCAAAAGAACCCTGAGCCAGACCGAGCCCAGACCTCCGGATTTGTGGATCCACCACGAGGAGATGGAGCTGAAAAATGTGGAAAAAACCTCAGAAAATTCAAAAGCGATGGCTCCGAACCCCCAGGAAATCCAAAATGAACCCAAAAATTCAGAAATGGAACCGGGAAATCCAAATATTCCACAACCAGGTAAGAAATTCTGAAAAAATTCCATTTTTTTTCCCCAAAAAATCCCAAAAAAATCCAAAATTTGGTCCAAAATTCACCCCAAAAATCCCCCAAAATTCCCCAAATATTCCAAAAAAAAATCCCCAAAAAATCCCCACAAATGATTCTCAAAATTTCAAGAAATTCCCCCAAGATTTCAATTAAAATTCCATGAAAATTCTGCAAAATTTCTCCCAAAAAATTCCTAAAAATTCCCAAAAATTCTCCAAAAATCCCCAAAAAAATCCTTCTCCCTCAGGGCTCAGCTGTCAATCACGCTGAAGCCCCGCCCCTTGTTTGCCTCGGCCAATCAGAATGCGCCTCCTTCTCCCTCAGGGCTCAGCTGTCAATCACACTGAAGCCCCGCCCCTTGTTTGCCTCGGCCAATCAGAACGCGCCTCCTTCTCCCTCAGGGCTCAGCTGTCAATCATGCCGAAACCCCGCCCCTTGTTTGCCTCAGCCAATCAGAATGCGCCTCCTTCTCCCTCAGGGCTCAGCTGTCAATCACGCTGAAGCCCCGCCCCTTGTTTGCCTCGGCCAATCAGAACGCGCCTCCTTCTCCCTCAGGGCTCAGCTGTCAATCACGCTGAAGCCCTGCCCCTTGTTTACCTCAGCCAATCAGAACGCGCCTCCTTCTCCCTCAGGGCTGACCTGTCAATCACGCTGAAGCCCCGCCCCTTGTTTGGCTCGGCCAATCAGAACGCGCCTCCTTCCCCCTCAGGGCTCACCTGTCAATCACGCTGAAGCCCCGCCCCCTGATTGGCTCAGCCAATCAGAAAAATCCCCAAAAAATCCCCAAAAATTCCAATTTTTTCCCCCAATTTTTCCCCAATTTTTCCCCAATTTTTTAATTAAAATTTTAATTTTTTTTGAATAAAAAAATTTGATCATTAATTAAATCAAATGTTAATTAATTTTTTAATTAAAAAATTCAATTTTATTTCAGTTCCTGAGCCTGAACATTCCGGAATCGGCCGCAGAGGAAAACTCAATGCTGGTAAATGGGGAAAAATTCTGGAATTTAATTAATTTTTAATTAATTTATTTAATTTTCATTAAGTTTTAATTAATTTTTCAATTAAAATGGAGAAAAAAATTGGGGATTTTTTGGTAAAAAATGCCAAAAAAATTCGAATTTTTTGTTAAAAAAATCGGATTTTTTGGGGGAAAAAAATGGGAAAATTCTGTAATTTTCTATTTTTAATTAATTTAATTAATTTTAATTAATTTTTAATTAATTTTTCAGCTGTGGTGAGTGGAATCCCAGTGCCCAACCCGGAGCCGCCGTTTCCCCATTTGCCCCTGAGGCCGCTGCCTTTCCCCAGCTTGCCCAATAAAAGTGAGTGAAAGTTAATTAATTTTTAATTATTTTTAATTAATTAAAAATTAAAAAAAAATTGGAGTAAAAATGGGGGAAATTTGGGGAAAAATTGGGGAAAAATATGGAAAAAATGAGGAAAAAATTGAGAAAAAAATGGGAAAAAATTGAGGAAAAATGAGGGAAAAAATGGGAAAAAATTGGAAAAATTTAAGGAAAAAATGGGAATAAAATGGGGAAAAATTGGGGAAAAATGGGAAAAAATTGAGAAAAATTAAAGAAAAATCGGAATAAAATGGAGAAAAAATTGAGAAAAATTAGGAATAAAATTGGGGAAAAAATGTAAAAAAATGAGAAAAAATTGGGGAAAAATTGGGAAAAAATGACAATAAAATGGGAATAAAATGGGAAAAAAATGAGAATAAAATGGGGAAAATTGGGGAAAAATTGAGAAAAAAATGGGGAAAAAATTGGGAAAAAATTCAGAATAAAATGGGGAAAAATTGGGGAAAAATGGGAAAAAAAAGAGAAAAATTTGCAAAAAAATTGGGAAAAAATGGGAATAAAATGGAGAAAAATTGGGGAAAAATGGGAGAAAATTGGGAAAAAAATTGAGAAAAAATGGGGAAAAATTGGAAAAAATTCAGAATAAAATGGGAAAAAATTGAGAAAAAATTGGGAAAAATTGAGAATAAAATGGGGGAAAATTGAGAAAAAAATTAGAATAAAATGGGAATAAATTGGGGAATAAAATCAGGCAATTATTGATTGAAAAATTAGCAATTAATTAAATTAATTTTTAATTATTTTTAATTAATTGTAAATTTTTTTAAAATTGGATTAAAAATGGGGGAAATCTTGGGGGAAAATTGGGAATAAAAATTGAGAAAAAATGAGGAAAAAATTGAGAAAAAAATGGGAAAAAATTGAGGAAAAATGAGGGAAAAAATGGGAAAAAATTGGAAAAATTTAAGGAAAAAATGGGAATAAAATGGGGAAAAATTGGGGAAAAAATGAGAATAAAATGGGAATAAATTGGGAAATAAAATCAGGTAATTATTGATTAAAAAATTAGCAATTAATTAAATTAATTTTTAATTATTTTTAATTAATTGAAAATTTTTTTAAAATTGGATTAAAAATGGGGGAAATCTTGGGGGAAAATTGGGAATAAAAATTGAGAAAAAATGAGGAAAAAATTGAGAAAAAAATGGGAAAAAATTGAGGAAAAATGAGGGAAAAAATGGGAAAAAATTGAAAAAATTTAAGGAAAAATGGGAATAAAATGGGAAAAAATTGGGGAAAATTGGGAAAAAGTTGAGAAAAAATTCAGGAAAAATGGGAATAAAATGGAGAAAAAATTGAGAAAAATTAGGAATAAAATTGGGGAAAAATGTAAAAAAATGAGAAAAAAATTGGGAAAAAATGAAAATAAAATGGGAATAAAATGGGAAAAAAATGAGAATAAAATGGGAAAAAATTGAGAAAAAAATTAGAATAAAATGGGAATAAATTGGGAAATAAAACCAGGCAATTATTGATTGAAAAATTAGCAATAAATTAAATTTATTTTTAATTTTTTGAACAGTTTTGGGCGAATCTGAGGCAGGAAATCCCGAGGAAATTCCCAGCAGGATCATCCCCACCGCCTGCGTCCGTCCCACCCATCCCTTGAGGAGTTTTGGCAATTCCTTCCCCCCTAAAATCTCCTACAATTCCATCCTCCACCAAGGTAAAAATTAATAATTATTAATAATTAATTATTCTATTAATTCCTATTTTTTTCCCTTTTTTTTTCCTATTTTTTTCCGATTTATTTTGAATTTTTTTCGGTTTTTTTTCCATTTTTTTTCCCAATTTTTCCCCATTTTTATTCCAATTTTTCTCTAACTTTTCTCACATTTTTCTCCCTTTTTCCCCCAATTTTCCCCAAATTTTCCAAAATTTCCTCCCAATTTTTTCCCACTTTTTTTTCCATTTTTCCCCATTTTTTCCCCATTTTTCCCCATTTGCCGCCATTTTGTGCCATTTTCCCCCAATTTTTCCCAAATTTTTCCCAAAATTTTTCCCAAATTTTCCACATTTTTATTCCAATTTTTCTCTAACTTCTCTCACATTTTTCTCCCTTTTTCCCCCAATTTTCCCCAAATTTTCAGAAATTTTCTCCCAATTTTTTTCCACTTTTTCTCCAATTTTCCCCAATTTTTGTCCCTTTTTTTGCCATTTTCCCCTATTTGCCGCCATTTTGTGCCAGTTTTCCCCCCAATTTTTCCTGAATTTTTCCCAAATTTTTTTCCAAATTTTCTCCAATTTTATTCCAATTTTTCTCCAACTTTTCTCCAATATTTCCCAAATTTTCCCCCAATTTTCCCCAAATTTTCAGAAATTTCCTCCCAATTTTTTCCCACTTTTTCACCAATTTTCCCCTTTTTTTCCCCATTTTATTTCCATTTTTTCCCAGTTTTTCCCCATTTTATTCCCAATTTTTTCCCAATTTTATTCCAATTTTTCCCTCATTTTTTCCCCATTTTTCCCCATTTTATCCCCATTTTCCCCCCTAATTTCCCAATATCATTTCAATTATCAATTTAATCCTTATTTTAATTAAAAATTTAATTATAATTTCATTTCCAGCCCCTTTCAAGCCTCCGCTCCCCACGGCTCCGGAAGCTTCCGAGGACCTCAAGAATTCCTTCAATGTAAGTACCCCCCAAACCCCCATAACTAATTTGCATAAAATTTCCATTAAATTTGCATATAATTAACATAAAATATGCTTTAAATGAATAAAATTGTTTACAATTAAAAAAATTGGGAAAAAAATTGGGAATAATTGGAATAAAAATAAGATAAAAACGGGATCACACTCAAAATCAAAATGGGAATCAAATTGAGATAAAATTTGCATAAAATTTGCATAGAATTGGCATAATATTTGCATAAAATATGCATAAATTTGATAAATGTTCAAAATGGGGAAAAAATGGGAATAAAAATTAGATAAAACTGGATCAATGTAAAAATCCGTACGGTGTTTAAATTTAGACAAAATTTGCATATAATTTGCATAAAAATTAAATAAAATTAACATAAAATTTGAATGAAGTTGAGAAAATATTGAGGAAAAATTTCGAATAAAATTTAGATAAAAACTGGATCAGTTTCAAAATCAAAATGAGAATAGAATTTAAATGACAATTGCATGAAATTTGCATAAAATTTGCATAAAATTTACATATAATTTGAATAAAATTGAGAAAAATTTCTGAAAAATTTGGGAAAGAATTGGGATAATTAGGATAAAAAAATTGATTAAAAAAATATCAATTTAAGAATCAAAATGGGAATCAAATTAAGATTAAATTTGCATAAAATTTGCATAAAATTTACATACAATTTGAATAAAATTAAGGTAAAATTGCGGGAAAATTATGAACGAATTGGGCTAATTTGGATTTAAAAATAGATTTTAAAAAGATCAATTTAAGAATCAAAATGGGAATGAAATTAAGATTAAATTTGTAGTAAATTTGCATAAAATTTACATATAATTTGCATTTTTCTGCAGGTTTACGAGCAGGACGAGCTGAGCGAACAGATGGCGAGCCTGGAGGGGCTGATGAAACAACTGAACGCCATCACCGGATCTGCTTTTTAAAAAATTCCCCAAAATTCCCCAAAAATTCAAATTTTTCTCCCCAAATTAGAAAGGACTCGGCTCCTGAAGTCCCTTAATTTATGCTAATTTATGCTAATTTATTCAAGGAATTTCCCTCTTTTTTTAGCGGTTTTTTTTTTGGGTTTTTTTGTAGGAGTTGTTGAATAAAGTTTGGGTAGAAAAAATAAAATCTTTTTTTTTTTTGGTGTTGGTGTCGTTAATTATTAATTACTATTCAAATGTTAATGAACTATTGATGTATTATTAATTAGTAATTATTGCTCATTCATTATTAGTTATTATTTCATTTATTAATGAGTTATTAATTCATTTATTAGTTATTAATTAATTTATATATGTTCTAGGCATGTTCTGGGTATGTCCTAGGTATGGGTTGCCTATTAATTAATTATTAATTAATTAATTAATTATAATTAATTAATTGGCCGAGGTCAACTTAAAGGTCAAAGGTCACCCCGGGGGTCAAAGGTCAAAAGTCACCCGGGGTCAAAGGTCAGAGGTTTCTCCGGGTCAAAGGTCACCCCGGGGTCAAAGGTCACCCGAGGTCAAAGGTCGAAGTTCACATAGGGGTCAAAGGTCACCCGGGGTCAAAGGTCAAAGGTCGCCCCTAATAAAGGTCAAAGGTCACCCGGGGTCAAAGGTCACCCCGAGAGGTCAAAGGTCACCCGCGGTTAAAGGTCAAACCGAAAGGTCAAAGGTCACCGGGGTAAAAGGGCAAAGGTCACCCCGGGGTCATAAGGTCAGAGGTCACCTCGGGGTCAAAGGTCACCTGAGGTCAAGGTCACAATGGGGTCAAAGGTCACCAGAGGGTGAAAGGTTAAGTCGAGGTCAAAGGTCACCCGGGGTCAGAGGTCAAAGGTCACCCTGGTCGGAGGTCAAAGGTGATCCGGTGTCAAAAGGTCAGAGGTCACCTGGGGTCAAAGGTGACCTGGGGTCAAAGGTCACCCGGAGTCAAAGTTCAAGGGTCACTCGAGGGTCAAAGGTCACAGGTCACCCCGAGGTCAAAGGTCACAGGTCTTGGGGTGACCTTTGACCTTTCCGGGTGACCTTTGCGTGACCTTGACCTTTGACCTTTTGCGGTGACTTTCCCCTCGATCTAGAACACGCCTGGAACACGCCTGGAACATACCTAGCACTTACCTAGCACATACCTAGAACATGCCTAGAACATACCTAGAACACGCAACGACCGATTTGCTACACGCCTAGAACATACCTGGAACTTACCTGGAACATACCTAGCACACGCCTGGAACATGCCTAGAACATATCTAGAACATGCCTAGAACATGCCTAGAACACGCAACGACCGATTTGCTACATGCCTAGAACATACCTGGAACTTACCTGGAACATACCTAGCACACGCCTGGAACATGCCTAGAACATATCTAGAACATGCCTAGAAAATGGCCGAAAACCCAATTACAACATACCTAGAACATGTCTAGAACACGCCTAGAACACGCCTAGAACATGTCTAGAACATGGCTGAGCTTTAGCGTGGCCCTGGGCAATTAATCGATTAATAATTAATAAATTAATGGAATAGTGACTTGATTATAAATAATAAATAATGATTTAATTAATTAATTTGATTAATTATTAGTAATTAATTAATCAGTTATTAATTATTAATTAATTATTAATTATTTATTAGCAAGCAAATAATTAATTATTAATGATAATTTATTTAATTAATTATTAATTATAAATGATTAATTAATAATTAATTTCTGGTTTTTTATTATTATGTTATAAATTAATGATTACTACACTTATATGTAATTAATACATTATAAATTAATAATTAATAAATTTATAAATTTATTAATAGATGATAACTTCATTATTAATAAAGAATAATTAGTTAATTAATTTATTAGATTAATTATATATTGTTCAATTAGTTACTAATTATAATCAATTATTAATTAATGATCAATTAATAATCATTGATTAATAAATTATTAATTAATAGATTGATTAATTAATAATTAATTTATGGTTCTTTATTATTATGTTATTAATAATTAATTACTATAGTTATATGTAATTATTAAATTATAAATAAATAATTAATGAATTTATAAATTTATTAATAAATGATAACTGGATTATTAGTAAAGAATAATTAATTAGTTATTAATTAATTAGATTAGTTATTTATTAATTAGATTAATTATTATTTAACTAATTACTAATTAATAATCAATTATTAAGTAATGATTAATTAATAATCAATAATTGATAATTAAATTATTAATTAATAGATTGATTAATTAAAAATTAATTTGTTTTTTTATTGTGTTATAAATTAATAATTACTACATTTATATGTAATTATTATATTAGAAATTAATAATTAACAAATTTATAAATTTATTAATAAATGATAACCTGATTATTAATAAAGAATAATTAATTAGTTAATTAATTAATTAGATTAATTAATTATTATTTAATTAATTACTAATTGATAATCAATTACTAATAATAATTAATTAATAATCAATAATATATTAATAAATTATTAATTAATAATAGATTGATTAATTAACAATTAATTCATGATTCATTTTATAATTATATTAGAAATTAATAATTATTATATTTATATGTAATTATTATATTAGAAATTAATAATTAACAAATTTATAGATTTATTAATAAATGATAACTGGATTATTAGTAAAGAATAATTAATTAGTTATTATTAGATTAATAGATTATGTTTTAATTAATTACTAATGAATAATCAATTATTAATTAATTACTAATTAATAAGGAATAATTTATTAAAAAATTATTAATTAATAATAGATTGGTTATTTAATAATTAATTTATGGGTTTTTAAATTATTATATTATAAATTAATAAGGAATGAATTTATAATTTTATTAATAAATGATAACTGAATTATTAATAAAGAATAATTAGTTAATTAATTAATTAGATTAATTAATTATTATTTAATTAAGTACTAATTGATAATCAATTATTAATTAATTATTAATTAATAATCAATAATTTGTTAATAAATTATTAATTAATAGATTGATTAATTAAAAATTAATGTTTTATTATGTTATAAATTAATAATTACTACATTTATATGTAATTATTTTATTATAAATTGATAATTAACAAATTTATAACTTTATTAATACATGATAATTAATTAGATCAATTATATATTGTTTAATTAATTAGTATTTATATAATTACTAATTAATAATAAATTATTAAGTATTAATTAATAATCAATTTATTAATAAATTATTAATTAATTAAAAATTATTTGTTTTTTATTATGTTATAAATTAATAATTACTATATTTATATGTAATTATTTTATTATAAATTAATAATTTATAAATCTATAGCTTTATTAATAGATAACTTCATTATTAATAAAGAGTAATTAATTAATTAATTAGATTAATTATATATTGTTTAATTAATTACTAATTATAATCAATTATTAATTAATTATTAATAATCAATAATTTATTAATAAATTATTAGTTAATAATAGATTGATTAATTAATAATTAATTTATGGTTTTTTATTATTATATTATTAATTAATAATTATATTTATATGTAATTATTACATTATAAATTAATAATTAACAAATTTATAAATTTATTAATACATGATAACTGGATTTTTAAAAGAGAATAATTAATTAGTTATTTAATTAATTAGATTAATTAATTATTATTTAATTAATTACTAATTAATAATCAATTATTAACTAATTATTAATCAATAATTTGTTAATAAATTATTAATTAATAATAGCTGGATTAATTAACAATTAATTCATGATTTATTTCATTATTATATTATAAATTAATAATTATTATATTTATATGTAATTATTATATTAGAAATTAATAATTAACGAATTTATAGATTTATTAATGAATGATAACCTGATTATTAATTATAAATAACTAATTTAATTAATTAATGTGATTATTTATTAATCAATCATTAAGAAATAATCAATTAATAATTGCTTTATTATTAATAATTGATTAATTAACAATTAGTTTATGGTTTTTATTAATATGTTATTAATTAATAATTACTATATTTATATGTAATTATTAAATTATAAATTAATAATTAACAAATTTATAAATTTATTAATACATGATAACTGGATTATTAGTAAAGAATAATTAATTAGATAATTAATTAATAAATTAATTATTATTTAATTAATTACTAATTAATAATCAATTATTAACTAATTATTAATTAATCCATAATTTGTTAATAAATTATTAATTAATAATAGATTGATTAATTAACAATTCATGATTTATTTTATTATTATATTATAAATTAATAATTATTACATTTATATGTAATTATTACATTAGAAATTAATAATTAACAAATTTATGAATTTATTAATAAATGATAACCTGATTATTAATTATTAATAACTAATTTATCTAATTAATTAGATCATTTATTTATTAATCAATCAATTATTAATAAATAATCAATTAATAATTGATTGATTATTAGTTAATAATTGCTTAATTAATAATTAGTTTATGTTTTTTATTATGTTATTAATAATTACAACATTTATATGTAATTATTATATTATAAATTAATGACTGAATTTATAAATTTATTAATAAATGATAACCTGATTATTAATAAAGAATAATTAATTAGTTAATTAATAATTTAGATTAATTAATTATTATTTAATTAATTATTAATGAAAAATTAATAATTAATTATTAATTATTAATCAATAATTTATTATTAAATGATTATTTAATAATAGATTGATTAATTTAAAATTAATTCATTATTTATTTTATTATTATATTATAAATTAATAATTATTATATTTATGTGTAATTATTATATTAGAAATTATTAATTAATGAATTTATAAATTAATTAATAAATGATAACCTGATTATTAATTATTAATAACTAATTTAATTAAATAATTTGATTATTTATTTATTAATCAATCAATTATGAATAAATAATCAATTAATAATTGCTTGATTATTAATTAATAATTGATTAATTAATAAATAATTTATGGGTTATTTAATTATTATATTATAAATTAATAATTATTATATTTATATGTAATTATCATATTCTAAATTAATAATTAATAAATGTATAAATCTATTAATAACTTGATTATTAATAAATAGTAACTAATTTAATTATTGAGATTAATTAATTTTATTAATCATTCAATTTTTAATTAATAAGCAATTAATAATTAATAATTAATAATTAATGTATTATTAATAATTGATTAAATAATAATTTTTGGTTTCTTTTAGTATTATATTATGAATTCATTATTAATTATAATTATAACCAAATTATTATTTATTATTTGATTATTAATTATTAATAATTTTTTAATAAAAAATTCTTATTAATAATAGTACATAATTAATATTAACTTAATAAATAATTTTTCTAGAAATTAATAATTAATAACTATTAAATGAATAAATTTATTAATAAATAATAACTTGATTATTAATTAATAATTAATTTATTATTCATTTATAAACTCAATTAATAATTAATTTATTATTCATTAATAAATATTGTTAATTTAATAAATAAATCATATTAAAATAAATAAATATTAATTTAATAAATATTTATTAATTTAACAATGTCTAGACCACGTCTACTTGATTATTAAAAATTAATTTATTATTTATTAATAAATATTACCAATTCAATACATTTTATGCAAATAAAGAAATGAATATTAATTTCATACATGAATATTTAATTCGTCGTGACCTTTGACCTTTGACCTTTGACCCCCTTTAATTTCCATTTTTTTCCCATTTTCCCGCCAAAAAAATTCAAATTTCAGCAGGTTTTGAAAATTCATTTTTTATTTACACAATTCCGTTTTTCCAGCTCCAACTTCCCCTTAAAAACCCCCAAAAAATTCCCAAAAAATTAAACAAAAAATTAAAAAAAAAAAAAAAATCCCAAAAATTTTCCCCAAAAAATTCCCAAATAATTCAAAAAAAATCCCCAAAAAAATCCCAAAATAAATTCCAAAAAAAATCTCAAAAAAATTCAAAAAAATTTCCCAAAAAAATTCCCAAAAACTCCCAAAAAAATTTCCCAAAAAAATTCCTAAAAAATTCCCCAAAAAATTCCCCAAAAAATTCCCAAAAAATAAAAAAAAATTCCCAAAAAATTCCCAAAAATTTTCAAAAAAAATTCAAAAAAAATTCCCAAAAAAATTTCCAAAAAAATTCCTAAAAGAAAATTCCCCAAAAAAAATCTGAAAAAAATTCCCAAAAATTTCAAAAAAAAATTTCAAAAAAATTCCCAAAAAATTCCCAAAAAAATTCCCCAAAAAATTCTCCCTAAAAATTCCCCCAAAAAATCCCAAAAAAATTCCCAAAAAATCAAAAAAAAAAAACCCAAAAAATTCCAAAAAAATTTCCAAAAATTTAAAAAAAAAAATCCCAAAAAAATTCCCAAAAAATTCCCCCAGAAAAATTCCCAAAAAAATTCCCCAAAAAAATCCCAAAAAATTAAAAAAAAAAATCCCAAGAAATTCCGAAAAAATTCCCAAAAAAAGTTCCCAAAAAATTCCCCAAAAAAATTCCAAAAAAAATTCCCAAAAAATAAAAAAAAAATCCCAAAAAATTAAAAAAAATTCCCAAAAAATAAAAACAAAAAAAAAAAATCGCAAAAAATTTCCAAAAAAAATTCCCAAAAAAATTCCCCAAAAATTCCCAAAAAAATTCCCAAAAAAATTCCCAAGAAATTGAAAAAAAAAATTCCCAAAAAATTCCCAAAAAAATCCCCCCAAAAAAATCTCCAAAAAATCCAAAAAATTCCCCCCAAAAATTCCCAAAACAATCCCAAAAAAATTGAAAAAAAATTTTAAAAAAATTCCCCCAAAAATTCAAAAAAAAAAAAAAAAAATCCCCCAAAAAAATTCCCAAATAATTCAAAAAAAATCCAAAAAAAAATTTTAAAAAATTCCCAAAAAAAAAATTTCCCAAAAAAAATCCCCAAAAATAAAAAAAATCCAAAAAAATTCCCCAAAGAAATTTCCCAAAAAATTCCCAAAAATCCAAAAAAAATCCCAAAAAAAAAAAAAAAATTTCCCCCCAAAAATTCCTCAAAAATTCAAAAAAAAAAATCCCAAAAATTCCCAGAAAAAAATTCCCGAAAAAAATTCCCCAAAAAACTCTCAAAAAATAAAAAAAAATTTCCCAAAAATATTCCTAAAAAATTTTTAAAAATTCCCAAAAAATTCCCAAAAAATTCCCAAAAAAATTCCCCAAAAAAATCCAAAATTTTTAAATTTTTTTTAACGTGGAGCCTCCAAAAAACCAAAAAAAATTAAAAATAAAAATAAATTTTAAATTTTTTTAATTGGGAATTTTAAAATTTTTTTTATAATTATTTACATCCCAAAAAAATAAGGAATAAATTTCATTTTTTATTATTACAAAAAGGCATTTTATGCAAATTTTTATGGTAATTTTATGTTAAATTTATGCATATTTTATGCAAATTTTGCAGTTCGTGCAAATTTGGTGCATATTTATGCAAATTTTGCATTTTATGCAAATTTTTATGCAAATTCCCAAAGTGCCTCAAACGTTGGGGATTTTCCAGGGTTTTCCCTCCTTGGTATCCAAATACCTGAAAATGGGAAATAAAATTAAAAAATTTTAAATTAATTTTATTAAAAATAAATGAAAAATAAATTTATTTTTATTTTTTATTTTTGTCTCTATTTTTTTACATTTTTTTCCAATTTTTTCCCAATTTTTTTGCATTTTTATTCCCATTTTATTCCAATTTTATTCTGATTTTTCCCCATTTTATTCCAATTTTTTCCCATTTTATTTCAAAGTTTTTCTCCAATTTTTCCCATTTTTATTCCAATTTTATTCCAATTTTTTTCCTTAATTTTTCCCCCATTTTTTCCCTATTTTTCTCCATTTTATTCCATTTTTTTTCCTCAATTTTCCCCCAAATTATTCTAATTTTATTCCAATTTTATTCTCATTTTTCCCCAATTTTTCCTCATTTTATTCCAATTTTTCCCCATTTTTTCCCCATTTTTTTTCAATTTTTATTCCAATTTTTCCCCAATTTTCCCCATTTTATTCCAATTTTTTCCCCATTTTTCCCCAAATTTTCCCCCATTTTATTCCAAATTTTTCCCAATTTTTTCCCATTTTTTCCTCATTTTATTCCCATTTTATTCCAATTTTTCCCCCATTATTTTCCCATTTTTTCTCCAATTATTTCCCATTTTATTCGAATTTTTTCTCAATTTTATTCCCATTTTATTCCAATTTTTCTCCATTTTATTCCAATTTTATTCCCATTTTTCTCCATTTTTTTCCAATTTTTTCCTCAATTTTCCCCCAAATTATTCTAATTTTATTCCAATTTTCCCCCAATTTTCCCCTATTTTATTCCAATTTTATTCCCATTTTTTCCCCAATTTTTACCCATTTTATTCCAATTTTTCCCCATTTTAATTCCCATTTTATTCCAATTTTATTCTGATTTTTTCCCCATTTTATTCCCATTTTTTCCCTAATTTTTCCCCACTTTTTTCCCAATTTTATTCACATTTTTCTCAAATTTTTCTCCATTTTTATCCAATTTTTTTCCCCAAATTTCCCCCAAATTATTCCAATTTTACTCCCATTTTTCCCCAATTTTTCCCCCATTTTATTCCAATTTTTCTCCATTTTTTTCCATTTTTTCCTCATTTTTGCCCATTTTTTTTCCCATTTTTTCCCCAATTATTTCCCATTTTATTCGAATTTTTTCTCAATTTTTCCCCATTTTATTCCAATTTTTCCCCATTTTTCCCCCATTTTTTTCCCATTTTTTATTCCCATTTTATTTCAATTTTTTCCCCAATTTATCCCATTTTTATTTCATTTTTTTCTCTAATTTTTCCCAATTTTCCCCCATTTTATTCCAATTTTATTCCCATTTTTCCCCATTTTTTCCCCATTTTTTCCCCAATTTTTCCCCATTTTATTCCAATTTTTCCCCATTTTAATTCCCATTTTATTCCAAATTTATTCTGATTTTTTTCCCATTTTATTCCCATTTTATTCCAATTTTTTCCCATTTTATTTCAATTTTTTTCTCCAATTTTTCCCATTTTTATTCCAATTTTATTCCTATTTTTTTTCTTAATTTTTACCCCATTTTTCTCCATTTTATTCCATTTTTTTTCCTCAATTTTCCCCCAAATTATTCTAATTTTATTCCCATTTTTTCCCCAATTTTATTTCCATTTTTTTCCCCAATTTTTCCCCAATTTTATTCCAATTTTTCCCCATTTTATTCCAATTTTTTTCAATTTTTCCCCATTTTTTCCCCATTTTTTCCCAATTTTATTTCCCATTTTATTCCAATTTTTTTTCCTTTTTTCCCCATTTTATTCCAAATTTTTCCCCATTTTTCCCCAAATTTTTCCCCATTTTATTCCAATTTTTTCCCATTTTTATTCCCATTTTTTCCCCATTTTTCCCCAATTTTTCCCCCATTTTCCCCCATTTTATTTCAAATTTTTCCCCAATTTTTCCCCATTTTTTCCTAATTTTATTTCAATTTTTTCCCCATTTTATTCCCATTTTTTCTCCAATTATTTCCCATTTTATTCCCATTTTATTCTGATTTTTTCCCCATTTTATTCTAATTTTTTCCCATTTTTATTCCCATTTTATTTCAATTTTTTTTCTCCAATTTCCCCATTTTTATTCCAATTTTATTCCTAGTTTTTTCCACATTTTCTTAATTTTTTCCCCATTTTATTTCAATTTTTTCCCCATTTTATTCCAATTTTTTTTTCATTTTTCCCCCATTTTATTCCAAATTTTTCCCCATTTTTTCCCCAATTTTCCCCATTTTTATTCCATTTTTTTCCCATTTTTATTCCCATTTTATTCCAAATTTTTCCCAATTTTTTCCCATTTTTTCCCCATTTTATTCCCATTTTTCCCCAATTTTTCCCCATTTTTTCCTAATTTTATTCCAAATTTTTCCCCAATTTTTTCCCCATTTTTATTCCCATTTTATTCCAATTTTATTCTGATTTTTTCCCCATTTTATTCCAATTTTTTCCCATTTTTATTCCTATTTTTTTCCCATTTTTTCCCCAATTTTTCCCCATTTTATTCCCATTTTTTTTCCAAATTTCCCCCCGTTTTATTCCATTTTTTTCCAATTTTTACCCATTTTTATTCCAATTTTATTCCTATTTTTCTTCCAATTTCTTTTAATTTTTCCCCAATTTTTCCCCATTTTTTCCCCATTTTTCCCCAATTATTTCCCATTTTATTCCCATTTTATTCTCATTTTTTCCCCATTTTTTCCCAATTTTATTCCCATTTTATTTCTAATTTTATTCTCATTTTTCCTCCATTTTTTCTTTATTTTATTCCCAATTTATTCTGATTTTTTCCCCATTTTATTCCAATTTTTTCCCCATTTTTTCCCCAATTTTCCCCCATTTTATTCCAATTTTATTCTGATTTTTCCCCCATTTTACTCCAATGTTTTCCCATTTTTATTCCCATTTTATTCTAATTTATTTCCAATTTTTCCCCATTTTATTCCCATTTTATTTCAATTTTATTCTCATTTTTCCCCATTTTTTCCCCAATTTTTCCCCATTTTATTCCAATTTTTCCCCATTTTTTCCCCATTTTTTTTCAATTTTTATTCCAATTTTTCCCCAATTTTTCCCTAATTTTTTCTCATTTTTTCCCCATTTTATTCCAATTATTTTCCCAATTTTTCTGCAATTTTTTCCTATTTTTTCTCCAATTTTCCCCCATTTTTATTCCCATTTTTTTCCAATTTTTCCAATTTTTTCCCCATTTTATTCCAATTTTTATTCCAAATTTTTCCCCCAATTTTCCCCATTTTTTTTCCATTTTTTCCCATTTTTTTTCCTAATTTTATTCCAAATTTTTCCCCATTTTTTTCCAATTTTTCCCCATTTCTTTCCAATGTTTTCCCCGTTTCATTCCAATTTCTTTCCCATTTTTTCCCCAATTTTCCCCCATTTTATTCCCATTTTTTTCCAATTTTTTCCCCATTTTTTCCCAATTTTTCCCCATTTTTTTCCAATTTTTTCCCCATTTTATTTCAATTTTTTCCCCCAATTTTCCCCCATTTTATTCCCATTTTTATTCCCATTTTATTCCAATTTTATTCCAATTTTTCCCCCATTATTTTCCCATTTTTTTCCCCAATTATTACCCATTTTATTCGAATTTTTTCTCAATTTTTTCCCATTTTATTTCAATTTTTTTCTCTAATTTTCCCCATTTTATTCCCATTTTATTCCCATTTTATTCCAATTTTTTCCCATTTTTCCCCATTTTATTCCCATTTTTCCCTAATTTTTTTCCTCTTTTTTTCCAATTTTATTCCATTTTTTTCCCATTTTTATTCCTGTTTTTTCCCCAATTTATCCCATTTTTATTCCAATTTTATTCCAATTTTATTCTCATTTTTCCCCAATTTTTCCCCATTTTTTCCCCATTTTATTCCAATTTTTTCCCATTTTTATTTCCATTTTATTCCCGTTTTTTCCCCAATTTATCCCATTTTTATTCCAATTTTATTCCTATTTCTCTTCCAAATTTTCTTAATTTTTTCCCATTTTTTCCCCATTTTATTCCAATTTTTTCCCCATTTTATTCCCTAATTTTTCCCAATTTTATTCCAATTTTATTCTCATTTTTTCCCAATTTTATTCCCATTTTATTCCAATTTTTTCCCAATTTTTCCCCAATTTTCCCCCATTTTTTCCCATCAAAAATTCAATTTTTTCCCCATATTTTCCCCTCAAAAAATTCCATTTTTTCCCCATTTTCCCCCAAAAAAATCCAAATTTTTTTCTCTCACCACTTTTAACTTTCATTCCCATTTTCCGCCTCGTTTTTCTCCTGATTTTCACAATTCCTGGACAGAACATCGGCCAAAAGCGCCTCCTCCAACTTCTTCCTCACCGCCTGAACCCTTTCCTCTTGTTTCCTAAAAATAATTAAAAATTAATTAAAATAATTAAATTTTTATATCAAAAAATCCACTTTTTATTCCACGAAAAAATCTCAATTTTTGGCGAAAAAATCCCATTTTTTTCCCACCAAAAATTCAAATTTTTCGCCCAAAAATTCAAATTTTTTCCCTAAAAAAATCAAATTTTTTCCCTAAAAATTCAAATTTTTTCCCTAAAAAAAATCAAATTTTTTCCCTAAAAAATTCAAATTTTTTCCCTAAAAAAATCAAATTTTTTCGTCCAAAAATTCAAATTTTTTCCTTCAAAAAATTCAAATTTTTTCCCTAAAAAATTCAAATTTTTTCCCTAAAAAATTCAAATTTTATCCCCCAAAAATTGGATATTTTTAGCCCAAAATTTGAATTTTTAATCGAAATTTTTCTGGAAAAAAATTCAATTTTTTCTCCTCCAACTTCTTCCTCACCGCCTGAACCCTTTCCTCTTGTTTCCTAAAAATAATTCAAATTTAATTAAAATAATTAAATTTTTATATAAAAAAATCCACTTTTTATTCCACGAAAAAATCTCAATTTTTGGCGAAAAAATCCCATTTTTTCCCCCAAAAAATTCAAATTTTTCGCCCAAAAATTCAAATTTTTTCCCTAAAAAAATCAAATTTTTTCCTTCAAAAAAAATCAAATTTTTTCCCTAAAAAATTCATTTTTTTCCTTCAAAAAATTAAATTTTTACTCCAAAAAAATCCAAATTTTTTCCCCAAACAACCAAATTTTTAATCTCCAAAATATCCCAAATTTTCCCCCAAAAATTCCAAATTTTTCACCAAAAATTCCAAATTTTTTGGTCCCAAAATTTCACAATTTTTTCCCTAAAAATCCAATTTTTTTTTACCCAAAATCCCCGGGAAAATGGAGAAATTTTTTTGGAATTATTTTTTATTTTTTGGGGATTTTTTGAGGGATTTTTTTAGGATTTTTTAGGAATTTTTGGGATTTTTTTGGAATTTTTTGGGGATTTTTGGGGGATTTTTTTAGGATTTTTTAGGGATTTTTTGGGGCATTTTTTGGTGATTTTTTGTGATTTTTTTGGGATTTTTTTAAACATTTTTGGGATTTTTTGGAGCATTTTTGGGGAATTTTTTGGGTGATTTTTTGAGGATTTTTTTGGGATTTTTAAAGATTTTTAAAGATTTTTTCAAAATTTTTTTGGAATTTTTGGGGCATTTTTTGGGAATTTTTTTGGAATTTTTTGAGGATTTTTTTAGATTTTTTGGGGGATTTTTGGGGATTTTTTTGGATTTTTTTTTAGGAATTTTTAGGATTTTTTTGGTATTTTTGGGGGATTTTTATAGGAATTTTTGGGGAATTTTTTAGGAATTTTTTGGGGATTTTTTTTTAATTTTTCAGGGATTTTTTTGGGATTTTTTTGGATTTTGGGGGGGATTTTTTGGGGATTTTTTGGGGAATTTTGTGGGATTTTTTGGGGGAATTTTGTGGGATTTTTTTTGGGGATTCTTTGGCAATTCTTTGGGAATTTTTTTGGAATTTTGGGGGATTTTTAAGGACTTTTTTTTTTAATTCTTTGGGGAATTTTTGGGGGATTTTTTGAGGATTTTTTTAGGGTTTTTTTGGTATTTTTTGGGGAATTTTGGGGAATTTTAAAGGAATTTTTGGGGCAATTTTTTGGGATTTCTTTAGGAATTTTTTTGGGATTTTTTTTTTTTAGAATTTTTTGGGGTTTTTTTTTAGAGATTTTTGTGGAATTTTTTTTGTATTTTTGGAGATTTTTGGGGGGATTTTTTTAGGAATTCTTTATGGATTTTTTAGGAATTTTTTTTTTTTTTTGCATTTTTTCCGGGATTTTTTTGGGGTTTTTTTAGGAATTTTTTGGAATTTTTGGGGAATTTTTTGGCAATTTTTTTGAGATTTTTTTTATTTTGGGGGGGATTTTTCGAGATTTTTAGGGGATTTTTGAGGGAATTTTTAATGGGATTTTTTGGGGATTTTTAATAGGATTTTTTCCAATTTTTTTTTAATTTTTCAGAGATTTTTTTGGAGTTTTTTAGGAATTTTTTGGAATATTTTTAGGCTTTTTTGGGCCACGTTTTGGGGAATTTTCAAGGATGTTTTTGGGGATTTTTTTGATTTTTTTAGGAATTTTTGGGGGATTTTTTAGGGATTTTTTGGGGATTTTTTGGGGAATTTTTTAGGAATTTTTTGGGATTTTTTTTTTCAGAATTTTTTGGGGTTTTTTTTTAGAGATTTTGTGGAATTTTTTTTTGTATTTTTGGAGATTTTTGGGGGGATTTTTTTGGAATTTTTGGGGAATTTTTGAGGATTTTTTTCGAAGTTTTTTTGCGTTTCTTCGGGGATTTTTGGGGGGTTTTTTGAGGCATTTTTTTGATTTTTTTTTGTGTAAAAAAAGCAAAATTTAGACAGACCTGATGTCCTCATCAGTGACCACGAATGCCCTGCACAGGGGCTGCGCCGTGTTCAGCCAAATCCCCGGATTTTTCTCCACGGCCGCCGAGTTCTGGCCGGTGATGGGAGCCGAGCTGGTGTGCAGGGCGCTGGCCACGGCCGACAGCAGAGATTCTGTGCTGGCTCCTGGCCCAACTCCTGCAGAAAAAAATCCAGAATTTTTAATCAAATTTGGCATTTTTTACCCCGAAAAAATCCGATTTTGTTTGGCTGAAATATCCCTTTTTTCCCGTCAAAATTCGCTTTTTTTTCCCCCCAAAATTCAAATTTTTCGCCTCAAAATTCGCTTTTTTTCCCCAATTTTTCCCCCAATTTTCCCCCAATTTTCTCTGATTTTTCCCCATTTTATTCCAATTTTTTCCCCAATTTTCCCCCCAATTTTCTCCACATTTTTTTCCATTTTTCCCCAATTTTTCCCCCAATTTTTCCCCATTTATTCGCATTTTCCCCATTTATGCCCATTTTATTCACATTTTTACCCAATTTTCCCCCAATTTAATATGATTTTTCCCCATTATATTCCATTTCCCCCATTTTATTTCCATTTTTTTCCCCATTTTATTCAATTTTTATTCCCCATTTTTTCCCCATTTTATTCCAATTTTATTCCAATTTTCCCCATTTTATTCCAAATTTTCCCCAATTTCCCCCAATTTTTCCCCATTTATTCCAATTTTTTTTTTTCCATTTTTTTCCCCATTTTTATCCCCATTTTTCCCCATTTTATTCCCATTTTATTTCATATTTTCCCCATTTTATTCCCAATTTTTTCCCCATTTTATTCAATTTTTTCCCCAATTTTTCCCCAATTTTTCCCCATTTTTTCCCCATTTTATTCCCATTTTATTTTCATTTTTTCCCCATTATTTCCCCTTTTTTTCCCCATTTTATTTTCATTTTTCCCCCATTTTTGCCCCATTTTTTTCCTCAATTTTCCCCCCATTTTATTCCATTTTTTCCCCATTTTATTCCCATTTATTTTCATTATTTTCCCCATTTTTTCCCCAATTTTCCCCCAATTTTCTCCAATTTTTCTCCATTATTTCCCCATTTTTCCCCCATTTTATTTTCATTTTGTCCCCATTTTTCCCCCCATTTCTTCCCCATTTTATTTCCATTTTTTCCCCAATTTTCCCCATTTTATTTCCATTTTTCCCCAATTTTTTCTCCATTATTTCCCCAATTTTTCCGCTATTTTATTTTCATTTTTTCCCCATTTTATTCCATTGTTTATTTCCATTTTTCATCACCATTTTATTCCAATTTTTCCCCAATTTTTTCCCCATTTATTCCAATTTTATTCCCATTTTCCCCCATTTTATTCCCATTTTATTCCATTTTTTCCCCAATTTTTATTCCAATTTTCCCCCATTTTTCCCCCATTTTTCTCCATTTTTTCCCCATTTTATTTTCATTTATTCCCAATTTTCCCATTTTATTCCCATTTTATTTCTATTTTTCCCCAATTTTTACTCCAATTTTCCCCTCATTTTTCCTCCATTTTTTCCCAATTTTTCCCCAATTTTCTCCAATTTTTCCCCCATTTTATTTCCATTTTATTCCAATTTTCCCCCCATTTTATTCCCAATTTTCCCCCAATTTTCCCCCAATTTTCCCCCCAATTTTTCCCCATTTTTTTCCCCATTTTATTCCCATGTATTTCCCCAATTTTCCCCCATTTTTCCCCATTTTATTGTTAATTTTTTTCCCCATTTTATTTTCAATATTTTCCCCCATTTTATTTTCATTTTTCCCATTTTATTTCATTTTTTTCCCCCATTTTTCCCCATTTTATTTCATTTTTCCCCATTTTATTTCATTTTCCCCTGTTTACCCTGCAGTCCCTTGGGCAGCTCCATGCATTTGATGATTTCCTCGCTCACGTCCGACGCGCTCAGGCCCTGCAGCCGCTTCTCCCAAAAAAGCTGCAAAAAATTCAAAATTTTTCATCAAAAATTCAAAAATTTTTCATCCAAAAAATTCCAATTTTCATCAAAAATACAAAAAAAAGTCAATTTTTTCTTCTCCTTTCCCTCCCCCTTTTTCCCCGTTTTATTCCTATTTTTTTGCAATTTTTTTCCTAATTTTTCCCCATTTTATCCCCAATTTTTCCCAAATTTTCCACCCATTTTTTCCAATTTTTTCCCCATTTTTTCCCCATTTTATTCCCATTTTTTCCCTATTTTTCCCCAATTCAATCCAAATTTTCCCCCAATTTTCCCCCATTTTATTCCCATTTTTTCCCCATTTTTCTCCTCCCATTTTTTCCCCATTTTATTCCAATTTTTATTCCAATTTTTCCCCATTTATCCCCATTTTATTCACAATTTTTTCCCCCATTTTTTCCCTTTTTTTTCCATTTTATTCCAATTTTCCCCATTTATTCCCAACTTTTCTCCATTTTATTCCATTTTTATTCCCATTTTTATTCCAATTTTTCCCCATTTTATTCCCATTTATTCCAATTTTTCTCCATTTTATTCCAATTATTTCCCCATTTATATTCCAATTTTTTCCCCATTTTATCTCCATTTTATTCTAATTTTTTTCCCATTTTTTCACCAAATTTTCCCCAATTTTTCCCCATTTTATTCCCATTTTTCCCAAATTTTATTCCAATTTTTCTCTCCAATTTTCCTCCAATTTTTCCCCATTTTTTTCCCCATTTTTTTCCCATTTTATTCCCATTTTATACCAATTTTTTCCCCAATTTTTCCCCAATTTTCTCCATTTTTATTCCAATTTTTCCCATTTTATTCCCATTTTTCCCCATTTTATTCCATTTTATTCCATTTTTATTCCATTTTTTCCCCATTTTTTCCCCATTTTTTCCCCATTTTATTCCATTTTTTTCCTCATTTTATTCCAATATTTTTCCGATTTTCTTCCCAATTTATTCAATTTTATTCCCATTTTTCCCCCAATTTTCCCCATTTTATTCCCATTTTATTCCAATTTTCCCCATTTTTATTCCAATTTTTTTTCCCCATTTTTCCCCATTTTATTCCAATTTTTTCTGCTTTTATTCCAATTTTTATTCCAATTTATTCCAATTTTTCCCCATTTTATTCCAATTATTTCCCATTTTTCCCCATTTTATTCCCATTTCATTCCAAATTTTCCCCAATTTTCCCCCATTTTATTCCAATTTTTATTCCCATTTTTTCCCCATTTTATTCCATTTTTTTCCCCAAATTTTCCCCCATTTTATCCAATTTTCCCATTTTATTCCCATTTTTTCCTCATTTATTCCCATTTTATTCCATTTTATTCCCATTTTCCCCAATTTTTCCCCATTTTCCCCCATTTTATTCCCATTTTATTCCATTTTATTCCCAATTTTTCCCCAATTTTTATTCCAATTTTATTCCCATTTTTTCCCAATTTCCCCCATTTTCCCATTTTATTCCCAATTTTTCCTCATTTTATTCCAATTTTTCCCATTTTTTCCCCATTTTTTCCCCATTTTATTCCAATTTTTCCCCATTTTCTCCCAATTTATTCCCAATTTTCCCCCATTTTATTCTCATTTTTTCCCACATTTTTCCCCATTTTATTCCAATTTTTCCCCATTTTTTTCTTATTATTTTTAAAATTTTTTCCCTCATTTTTTTCCATTTTATTCCAAATTTTCCCATTTTATTCCAATGTTTTCCAATTTAATCCAATTTTTCCCCAATTTAACCCATTTCTTCCCCCATTTTTTCCCATTTATTCCCCATTTTTCCTCATTTTATCCCCATTTTATTCCCATTTTTCCCCATTTTATTCCATTTTTTCCCCCATTTTCCCCCATTTTATTCTCATTTTTTCCTCATTTTATTCCCATTTTATTCCAATTTTCCCCCATTTATTCCAAATTTTTCCCCATTTTATTCCCATTTTTTTCCCCATTTTATTCCATTTTTTTCCCCATTTTCCCCCATTTTATTCCAATTTTATTCCAATTATTTTCCATTTATTCCAATTTTTTCCCTATTTTCCTCCCTCATTTTTTCCCAATTTTCTCCATTATATTCCAATTTTTTCCCCATTTTCCCCCATTTTATTCTCATTTTTTCCCCATTTTATTCCAATTTTTTCCCCTTTTATTCCCAATTTTTATTCCAATTTAATTCCAAATTTTTCCCCATTTTTTCCCCATTTATCCCCATTTTTTCCAATTTTTATTCCCATTTTTCCCCATTTTATTCCATTTATTCCAATTATTTCCCCTATTCCAATTTTATCCCCATTTTATTCCATTTTTTTCCCCAATTTTTCCCCATTTTATTCCCATTTTATTCCCCAATTTATTCCCATTTTTATTCCAATTTTATTCCCATTTTCCCCATTTTATTCCCATTTTATTCCAATTATTTCCCCATTTTATTCCAATTTATTCCCATTTTATTCCATTTTTATTCCCATTTTTCCCCCATTTTATTCAAATTTTTTCCCCATTTTATTCCCATTTTTTTCCCCATTTTATTCCAATTTTCCCCCATTTTATTCCCATTTTATTCCATTTTTATTCCCATTTTTTCTCCCCCATTTATCCCCATTTTTAATTCCAATTTTTCCCCTTTATTCCAATTTTTATTCCCAATTTTATTCCAAATTTTTCCCCATTTTATTCCAATATTTCCCCATTTTTCCCCCAATTTATTCCATTTTATTCCAATATTTTTCCCATTTTATTCCCAATTTTCCCCCAATTCTCCCCAATTTTTTCCCCATTTTTTCTCCATTTTATTCCCATTTATTCCAATTTTTCCCCATTTTATTGCAATTTTTCCCCATTTTTTCCCCATTTTATTCCAAATTCTTCCGCATTTTCTCCCAATTTTTCCCCATTTTATTCCATTTTTTCCCCAATTTTCCCCAATTTTCCCCAATTTTATTCCCATTTTTCCCCAGTTTTCCCCATTTTTCCCTTTTTTTTCCAATTTCATTCCGATTTTTTCCCCATTTTTTCCACAATTTTCCCCCATTTTATTCCATTTTTTTCCCCATTTTTCCCCATTTATTCCAATTTTTTCCCATTTTATTCCCATTTTATTCCCATTTTTATTCCAAATTTTTCCCCCATTTTATTCCTTTTTTTTTCCATTTTTTTCCCCATTTTTTCCCCATTTTATTCCAATTTTTTCCATTTTTATTCCCATTTTTATTCCCATTTTATCAATTTATCCCCATTTTTATTCCAATTTTTTCCCCATTTTTTCCATTTTTATTCCAATTTTATTCCAATTTTTCCCCATTTTATTCCATTTTTATCCCCATTTTATTCCCATTTTTTCCCCATTTTATTCCCATTTTTATTCCAATTTTATTCCAATTTTATTCCAAATTTTTCCCCAATTTTTCCCCAATTTTATTCCATTTTTTCTCCAGTTTTCCCCATTTTATTCCCATTTTTTTCCCATTTTATTCCAATTTTTATTCCAATTTTTCCCCATTTTATTCCCATTTTATTTCCATTTTATTCCCATTTTATCCCATTTTATTCCAATTTTATTCCCATTTTATTCCCAATTTTTTCCCATTTTATTCCCCTTTTTTCCCCATTTTATTCCATTTTTATTCCCATTTTATTCTCATTTTTCCCCATTTTTTCCCAATTTTTCCCCAATTTTTCCCCATTTTATTCCAATTTTTTCCCATTTTATTCCAATTTTTTCCACATTTTTTCCCTTTTATTCCAATTTTTATTCCAATTTTATTCCAAATTTTTCCCCCATTTTTTCTCCATTTTATTCCAATTTTTTTCCCCATTTTATTCCAATTTTATTCCCATTTTATTCCAATTTTCCCCCATTTATTCCCATTTTATTCCCATTTTTATTCCAATTTTATTCCCATTTTATTTCCAATTTTCTCCCATTTTATTCCAATTTTTTCCCCATTTTATTCCATTTTTTTCCAATTTTTCCTCATTTTATTCCCATTTTTCCCCCCATTTTTCCCCATTTTATTCCCATTTTTATTCCAATTTTTCCCCATTTTATTCCCATTTTATTCCCATTTTATTCCCATTTTATTCCCATTTTTATTCCAATTTAATTCCAATTTTATTCCCATTTTTTCCCCAATTTTATTCCCATTTTATTCCCATTTTTTCCCCCATTTTTCCCCATTTCCCCCCATATCTTCCCCATCTTTCGCCCGATTTTCTTCATTTTTTTTTTCTTTTTCTCCCCAAAGTCTCCCCTAATTAACCAACCCATTAATTAACCTCATTAATTAACCTGTTTGGGCTGATCACTCATTCTTTGAGGGTCACTCCTGACTTTGTTGCCCGGGTGATTCGTCACCTTGGTCACCGGCTGCTTGAAAATGGAGGCGGTTTGGCGGATGGGGAGGGTGGTGTTCAGGTCGGGTTTGCCCTGAAATTAATTAATTTTTCATTAATTAATCAGTTAATTAATTAAGGAGGAGTGAAGGGGGAAAATTGAAAAAAAAAATGGAGAAAATCGGGGAAAAAACGGGGAAAAAATGGGGAAAAAATGAGGAAAATGGGGGGAAAAATGGGGGAAAATTGGAATAAAATTGGGGAAAAATGGAAAAAATTGGGGAAAAAATTGGAATAAAATGGAAAAAAATTGAGGAAAAAATTGGAATAAAATGGAAAAATATTGGAATAAAAATGGAGAAAATTGGGGGAAAAATGGGGAAAAATTGCGAATAAAATGGGGAAAAAATGGAATAAAATGGGGGAAAAATGGGGGAAAAATAGGAATTAAATGGGGGGAAATTGGGGAAAAAATTGGAATAAAATGGGGAAAAAATGGGAATAAAATGGGGAAACGTTGGAATAAAATAGGAAAAATATTGGGAAAAAAATGGAGAAAATTGGGGCAAAAATGGGAATAAATGGGAAAAAATTGGGGGAAAATTGGAATAAAATTGGAATAAAATGGGGAAAAAATTGGGGGAAAATTGGGGAAAAAATGGGGAAAAATTTGGAATAAAATGGGGAAAATTGGGGAAAAATTTGGAATAAAATGGGAAAAATTGGAATAAAAATGGGGAATAAAATGGGGAAAAATTGGAATAAAAATGGGGAATAAAATGGGGAAAATATTGGAATAAAATGGGAAAAATTGGGGGAAAAATGGGAATAAATGGGAAAAAATTGGGAAAAATTGAGAAAAATTGGAATAAAATGGGGAAAATATTGGAATAAAATGGGGAAATACTGGAATAAAAATGGGGAAAATTGGAGAAAAAATTGGAATAAAAATGGGGGAAAATTGGGGGGAAAATGGGGAAAAATTGGGAATAAAATGGGGGAAAAATTGGGAATAAATGGGGAAAATTGGGGAAAATTTGGAATAAAAATGGGCGAAAATTGGGGGAAAAATTGGGGAAAAATTGGAATAAAATGGAGAAAAATTGGGAATAAATGGGGAAAATTAAGGAAAAATTGGAATAAAAATGGGGAAAAATTGAGGGAAAAATTGGGGGAAAATTGGAATGAAATGGGAAAAATTGGAATATAAATGGAATAAAAATGGGGAAAAATTTGGAATAAAAATGGGGAAAAATTGGAGAGAAAATGGGGAAAATTGGGGAAAAATTTGGAATAAAATTGGGAAAAAGTTGGGAAAAATTGGGGAAAAATAGAAAGATTAGGAGCGATGCAGAATGAATAAAATCATGAATAAAATATTAAAAATTAAATTTTTTTACTCACTTTGTTGGGGTTGAGAGCATCGTTCCTGAGCTTCTGCTTGTTCTTCTGCAGCTTGCTGGGCATCATCTTCCCCGTGCGGAAATCGAAGGAGCTCAGGTCCACGGCGTTGCCCAGGTAGCGCGCCAGCTGCGGCTTGCTGCGAAATTTCTTCCCGCTGGGGCTGAAAAATTAATTAATTTCATTAATTAGGTTAATTAGGAGGAGATTGGGCAAAAAATTTGGGGAATTTTGGTGAAAAAATGGCGATTCTAGGTGAAAAAAATGGTGATTTTACGGCGGTTTTTGAGGGGAAAATTCTGATTTTTTTGGGGTTTTTGGAGGGGTTTTTAATTTTTTGGAGGGGTTTTTTAATGGGAATTTAGGGAAAAAAATTGGGGGATTTTTTGGGGATTTTTAGGGATTTTTGGGATTTTTTTGGGGATTTTATGGGATTTTTTGGGAATTTTTAGGGATTTTTTGGGAATTTTTAGGGATTTTTTTAGGGAATTTTTTGGGGATTTTTTGGAAATTTTTAGGGATTTTTGGGAATTTTTAGGGATTTTTTGAGAATTTTTTGGGGATTTTTTGAGGATTTTTTGGGATTTTTTTTGAAAATTTTTAGGGATTTTTCGAGGATTTTTTGAGAATTTTTTGGGGATTTTTGGGGGATTTTTTGGGATTTTATTTGAGGATTTGAAGGGAATTTCTTGGAATTTTTTGAGAATTTTTTGAGGATTTTTTGAGGATTTTTTGAGGATTTTTAGGGATTTTTTAAGAGAATTTTTAGGGATTTTTTAGGGAATTTTTTGAGAATTTTAGGGGATTTTTTAGGGATTTTTTTTGAGATTTTTGGGGATTTTTTGGAATTTTTAGAAAATTTTTAGGGATTTTTTGAGGATTTTTTGAGAATTTTTTGGGGATTTTTTGAGGATTTTTTGGGATTTTTTGAGAATTTTTTAGGGAATTTTTGGGAATTTTTAGAGAATTTTTAGGGATTTTTAGGGAATTTTTTGGGGATTTTTGAGGGATTTTTAGGGATTTTTTAGAGAATTTTTTAGGGATTTTTAGGGAATTTTGAGGATTTTTTGGGGATTTTAGGGAATTTTTTGAGAATTTTTAGGGATTTTTTGGGGATTTTTTTTGAGATTTTTGGGGATTTTTAGGGATTTTTAGGGAATTTTTAGGGAATTTTTTGAGAAGTTTTTGAGAATTTTTGAGGTTTTTTGGGGATTTTTTGAGGAATTTTTGGGGATTTTTTAGGGATTTTTTGAGGAATTTTTAGAGTTTTTTTGAGATTTTTTAGAGAGTTTTAGGGATTTTGTTAGGGATTTTTGGGATTGGGATTTTTTGAGGTGGAATTTTTTGGGGTGTGAGGATTTTTTGGATTGGTGAATTTTTTGGGTTTTTTGGGGAATTTTTGAGATTTTTGGGTTTGTTGAGATTTTGAGGGGGATTTTTTAGGGAATTTTTAGAGAATTTTTAGGGATTTTTTAGGGAATTTTTGAGGATTTTTAGGGATTTTTTAGGGATTTTTAGGGAATTTTTAGGGATTTTTAGTGAATTTTTTAGGGATTTTTTGAGGAGTTTTTGAGAATTTTTCGGGGATTTTTTGAGAATTTTTTGAGGATTTTTGAGGATTTTTGGGGATTTTTTTTGGAAATTTTTAGGGATTTTTTAGAGAATTTTTAGGGATTTTTTAGGGATTTTTTGAGGATTTTAGGGATTTTTTAGGGAATTTTTTGGGGATTTTTTGAGGATTTTTTGGGTATTTTTTGGGTATTTTTGGAGAATTTTTGGGGAACTTTTAGAGATTTTTGGGGCGGATTTTTTAGGGCATTTTTGGGAGAAATTTTTCAGAATATTTTGGAATTTTTGGAGATTTTTAGAGAATTTTTGGGGATTTTTTAGAGATTTTTTTAGAGCCCGGTTCGCCCTCATGGAACCGGAACCGCCCCGTGAGGGGAGCCCGGTTTCCCCTCATGGAACCGGAACCGCCCCGTGAGGGGAGCCCGGTTCGCCCTCATGGAACCGGAACCGGTTCGCCCTCATGGAACCGGAACCGCCCCGTGAGGGGAGCCCCGGTTCCCCCTCATGGAACCGGAACCGGTTCGCCCTCATGGAACCGGAACCGCCCCGTGAAGGGAGGCCCGGTTCGCCCTCATGGAACCGGAACCGGTTCGCCCTCATGGGAACCGGAACCGTCCCGGACAAACTCCAAGCTCCCCCCGTGACAAGAGCCCGGTTCTCCCTCAGAAAGTGAACCGGAATTCCCCCTGCCATGACAGCTCCCCCTCACACCGGCAACCGGAACCGCCCCGTGAGGGGAGGCCCGGTTCGCCCTCATGGAACCGGAACCGCCCCGTGAGGGGAGGCCCGGTTCCCCCTCATGGAACCGGAACCGTCCCGAGACAAAACTCCGAGCTCCCCCCGTGACAAGAGCCCGGTTCTCCCTCACAAAGTGAACCGGAATTCCCCCTGCCATGACAGCTCCCCCTCACACCGGCAACCGGAATCGCTCCGTGACAGGACAGCCCTGGCAGAGCCATGGCGGAAGCGAGCGAGCTCTGACAGCCGGCACCGACCCCAACCGCGCCACCGGGAGCTCCCCAAACCTCGGCAGCCCTACCGGGCCCGTACCTGAAGTAGTACACATCGCTTTTCCCGGCGCTCAGGCCCGACTTGCGGATCACCTCTTCCTTCTTCCAACCGGGAGGCAGCGCGGGACAGTCCATCCTGCCGGCTTCTCCATTGGCCGGCCCGGTGGGACGGGGCCGTTCGGGCCCGGGTTTGGCGGCCCGACTCGGCCGTTGCTTGTTACCGGAGCCGTTCGCTGTTGCCGGCCCGGTTGGGCCCGGGGCCGGGACCCCGCGGCGATGGCGGAACGGGCGCGCGGCGCCAGGAGCGCGGGCTGCGCGCGCAGCCGCCGGGGCGAGCCCGGCCCGGCCCGAGCGCGGCCTCCGAGCGGGGCAGAGCGGCCTCGCCGCACCATAGAGAGAGAAGCAGCGGGGGCGGGACCGGGCCACGGCCGGGCTCGGAGCGGGAACCGTGAGGGGAAAGCATGGCGGGAGAGCCGGGACGGGAACGGGAAGGGGGAAAAGGAGCGGGAGCTATGGCGGGACGTCAGTGTGAGAGGCCTGAGGCGGAACCATGGCGGGACCCCTGAGGGGAAATCATGGCGGCACCCCTGAGGGGAAACCACGGCGGGACCCCTGAGGGGAAACCGGAGAGGGGTCGGAATCATGGCGGCACCCCTGAGGGGAAACCACGGCGGGACCCCTGAGGGGAAACCGGAGAGGGATCCCTGAGGAGAAATCATGGCGGCACCCCTGAGGGGAAACCGGATCGGGATTTCTGAGGGGGAATCATGGCGAGACCCCTGAGGGGAAACCGGAGAGGGATCCCTGAGGAGGAAACCATGGCGGAACCCCCCTGAGGGGAAACCGGAGAGGGACCAATGGCGGCACCTGTGAGGGGAAACCATGGCGGCCTTCCTGAGGGGGGAATCATGGCGGGACCCCTGAGGGGAAACCGGAGAGGGATTCCTGAGGGGAAAACCATGGCGGAATTCCTGAGGGGAAACCGGAGAAGAAGCCCTGAGGGGGAATCATGGCGGGATCCCTGAAGGGGAACCGGAGCCAGCGGCCTGACCGGGATCCATGAGGGAGAATCATGGCGGGACCCCACAGGGACCCTAAAAAAGCCGAATTCGCCGTTTCCCTTCCCGCTTTTTTCCATCCCGGCGCTACGACCGAGCCCGAGGGCGGCCATACCACGTCCGGTGTCCTTCCCATTTCCGTTGCCGGTAAAATTACCGGGAGCGGCTGCCGGGATAACGGCGGGATCCGTGCGGGAGCCATTGCTGTGAGGGGCGAGCGCGGGAAAAGGGGAGGGGGAGCCAAGATGGCGGCGGTCGTGAGGGGAAGCGGCGGCTCGGAGGGGAAGCGGCTTTTTGGTTGAGAAATAAAATTGAAATAAGAAATCGAAATAAAAAGTTTTTGGGGGTGGGGTGTGAATTCTGGGAAAAAAAGCTTAAAAAAACCCCTAAAAATTCCCTTAAAAACAAAAAAAATTCCATGAAAAATCCCCTAAAAATTCCCTTTAAACCCCCCTAAAAATTCCATTAAAACCCCCAAAAATTCTATTAAGAATTCCATTGAAACCCCTAATAATCCCATTCAAAATTCAATTTAAAAGCCCCAAAATTCCATTTAAAATAAAAAAATTCCATTAAAAACCCCAAAAATCCCATTAAAATTCCATGAAAATCCCTCAAAATACCCCAGAATTTTAATTAAAAATCTTTTAAAAACTCCAAAATTTCATTAAAATCCCCCCAAAAATTCAATTTAAATATCCCCAAACTTTTTTGGGATTTTTTTGGTTTTTTTTTTCCTTCAATTCCCAATTTTTCTCCGAGCCTGAGGGGACCCGGAGCCTGAGGGGGGCGGAGCCTGACGGGACCGGGGAAAAAAAACCCGAGAAATTTTTGGAATTTCTGGGTTTTTTTAGGGATTTCTGGATTTGATTTGGGATTTCAGGACTTTTTTGTGGGTTTTTTTTAGGATTTTGGGGTTTTTTTCTGGCTTAAATTCCGATTTTTCCTTGAATCTGAGGGGACCCCGACCCTGAGGGAAAAGGCGGGAAAACCTGAGGGGGCTCCGATTCTGAGGGAAAACAGAAAAAAACCCCGATAAATTTTATAATTTATGTATTTTAACTTTAATTTCAGGTATTTTTATTTCTTTTTTTTCCTTTTTAGGAACTTTTTTTGCCACTTTTTCCCAATCTCGAGCCCCGTTGGAAGTTCCGGAGCTTCTCCCTCACGGATCCGCCGCCATCTTGGAGCTCGTGTGGAGATTAAATCATTTCCGCTTTTTTTTTTGTGTGTTTTTATTCCGGGTCTTGTTGATATTTATTGTAAATATTTGTGTTGATAAAATATTTATGTTTTTCTCCTTTTTATTCCTTTTTTCTGGGTTATTTTCTTCTTTTTTTTCTGAGTTTTCTTAAATTTTTTAGTCAATTTTTCCCCAATTCCCCCCCGTCCCCCCCCCCTCGATTTTATCCAATTTCCCCATTTTTTTTTCCTTATTTTTATCCCATTTTCCCCCTGATTTTTCCCGATTTTTCTGATATTTTATCCCACTTCCCCCCCACATTTTTCCTGATTTTTTCCTGATTTTCCCCCCTCATTTTCCCTCAAATTTTTCCTGATTTTATCCCTTTTTTCCTGATTTTCCCCCCATTTCCCCCTCAGAATTTCCTGATTTTTTCCACATTTTATCCCAATTTTTCTCCAATTTCCCCCCCAAATTTTCCCAATCTTCCCCCTTTTTTTTTCCCCATTATTTCCCCCAATTTTTTACCAATTTTTTCCTTTTTCTCCCCTAATTTCCCTCCGTTTTTTCCCATTTTATTCCCAATTTTCCCCAGCCCGGCCGGACAATTCCACAACTCAGGGAAACACCAAAAATCCATGGAAAAATCGAGGCACTGGTACATTTTTATTTCTTTTTTTTTTCTTTTTTTTTCGTTTTTTCCTCTTTTTTTCATCATTTTTATTTTTCCCATTTTTTCTGATTTTTCCCCCAATTTTTCCCATTTTCCCTCCCTTTTTTCCCCCAATTTTCCTGATTTTTTTCCCATTTTTTTCTTCATTTTTCCTCCCATTTTCCCCAATATTTTCCTCTATTATTTTCTCCATTTTTACCCCATTTTTTCCTTATTTTTCCCAATTTTTCCCCAATTTTTCTCCCATTTTTTCCCTTATTTTTTGCCATTTTTTCTCCATTTTTCCCTCATTTTCCCCCCTTTGTTTTCTCTTTTTTTCCCAATTTTTCCTCCATTTTCCCCCCATTTTTATTCCCATTTTCCCCCCAATTTTCCCCCATTTTATTCCAATTTTCCCCCCAAATTTCTCCCAATTTCCCATTTTTATTCTCAATTTTCCCCAATATTTTTCCTGTTTTTATTCCAATTTTTCCACAATTTTTCCCCATTTTTTCCCCAAATTTTTCCCCTTTTCTCCTTACTTTTATTCCCATTTTCCCCCAATTTTCCCCCCTTTTATCCCAATTTTTTTCCCTTTTTCCCCCTTTCCCCGCCCCAAAAAATTCTCATTTTCCCCCATTTTTTGTCCCATTTTTCACTTTATTTCTCCAAAAAAAAAAAAAAAAAAAAACCAAAAAGAAAAAACCAAAATTCAACATTTTTTTAGGCACAAAATCCACAGTGTGGAAGCGAAAAATTCCCAAATTTTCCAGGATTTTTGGGGGAATTTTTGGGAATTTTTTGGGGAATTTTGGGGGATTTTTTTAGGGATTTTTTAGGGATTTTTTTGGGGTTTTTTAGGGAATTTTCAGGCGTCTGTGCCCATGGAATGACTCAGACTTGTCGAGATTTTTGTACAAAATTTTCTCCATTTCTCGGCCCAAGGCTACAAAAGACAAAAAAAGAAAAAAAATTTACATTTTTATATAAAAAAATTGTGAACTTTTAGATGAAAAATTTGTAATTTTTTAGCATTTTTTACAGATTTTTCCCCATTTTTTATTCCTTTTTATTCCCATTTTTTCCCAATTTTTCACCATTTTTTCCCAATTTTTTTCCCATTTTTATCCCCAAATTTTCCCTTTTTTTTCCCCAAATTTCCTCCAATTTCATTCCAATTTTTCTCCAACTTTTCCCCAATATTTCCTAAATTTTCCCTCAATTTTCCCCAAAATTTCAGAAATTTCCTCCAAATTTTTTCCCACTTTTTCTCTATTTTTTCCCCAATTTTCTCCATTTTCCCCCATTTGTTCCCCATTTTCCGCCATTTTGTGCCAAATTTCCCCCCAAAATTTTCCCAAATTTTTTGAAAAATTTTCCCCAAATTTCCTCCAATTTTATTCCAATTTTTCTCCAATTTTTCTCACATTTTTTCCCATTTTTTCCCCACTGTTCCCCAAATTTTCAGAAATTTCCCCCAAATTTTTTCCCACTTTTTCCCCAATTTTCTCCCCATTTGCCCCCATTTGTTCCCCATTTTCCGCCATTTTGTGACAAATTTCCCCCCAAAATTTCCCAAATTTTTTGAAAAATTTTCCCCAAATTTTCTCCAATTTTTGTCCAATTTTTCTCCAACTTTTCCCCAATATTTCCTAAATTTTCCCTCAATTTTCCCCAAATTTTCCAAAATTTCCTCCAAATTTTTTTCCCACTTTTTCTCTATTTTTTCCTCATTTTCCCCCCATTTGTTCCCCATTTGTCGCCATTTTGTTCCCCATTTTCCGCCATTTTGTGCCAAATTTCCCCCCAAAATTTTCCCAAATTTTTTGAAAAATTTTCCCCAAATTTCCTCCAATTTTATTCCAATTTTTCTCCAATTTTTCTCACTTTTTTTCCCATTTTCCCCCCCACTTTTCCCCAAATTTTCAGAAATTTCCCCCAAATTTTTTCCCACTTTTTTCCATTTTTTCCCCATTTTTTCCCCATTTGTTCCCATTTGCTCCCCATTTTCCGCCATTTTGTGCCAAATTTTCCCCCAAAATTTTCCCAAATTTTTTGAAAAATTTCTACCAAATTTTCTCCAATTTTATTCCAATTTTTCTCCAATTTTTCTCACATTTTTTCCCATTTTTCCCCCGCTGTTCCCCAAATTTTCAGAAATTTCCCCCAAATTTTTTCCCACTTTTTCTCCAATTTTCTCCCCATTTTTCCCCCATTTATTCCCCCATTTGCCGCCATTTTGTGTCGCATTTTTCCGCCATTTTGTGCCAAATTTTCCCCAAAATTTTCCCCCAAAATTTCCCAAATTTCCCCCAAAATTTTCCCCAAATTTCCCCAAATTTCCCCCAAATTTCCCCCAAATTTCCCCAAAATTTTCAAATTTTCAAATTTTCATTTTCTCCGTCCCCACCTGTCACATCTGCCCCATGTGATTGGCTCCGTCGCCCATGGCCGGGTGAGCTCCGGCCAAGGCCAGCGGCGGCGGCTCCGACGTCACCTTCTCCTCCTCGCGCCGCTTCAGGCACGCCGCCTTCGGGTTCAGGTTGCGCTCTGCGGGACAGACGGACGGACGGACGGACAGACGGACGTCAGGTGCGTGGTGGACATCCCAAAAAAATTCCATGGAAAAATCCCCCAAAATTTCATTGAAAAATGGAGAAATTCCATGGAGAAATTCCATGGGGAACTTCCATGGAGAACATCCATGAAGTTCTACCTTGAAGGACCTCCAAGAACCTTCTAGAAGAAGGGCATGGAGACCTTCCATGGAGACCTCCATGGAGGAGCTGGTAGAGCTTCCACCGAGGACTCCATAGAGACCTTCCAGAAGTTTCTACGATGTTCCTCCATGGAGAAACACCATGAGGAACATGGTGAGAAGAACCATCCATAACTCCTCTTAGGAATGTGCTAGAAACTTGCTGAAGGTCATTATGGAGTCCTGGCGTGAAGCTCTTCCATGAGGAACCTTGAAGGACCTCCAAGAACCTTCTAGAAGAAGGGCATGGAGACCTTCCATGGAGACCTCCATGGAGGAGCTGGTAGAGCTTCCCTCGAGGACTCCATAGCGACCTTCCAGAAGTTTCTAGGAGGTTCCTCCATGGAGAAGCACCATGAGGAACATGGTGAGAAGAACCATCCATAACTCCTCTTAGGAACGTGCTAGAAACTTGCTGAAGGTCATTATGGAGTCCTGGCATGAAGCTCTTCCATGAGGAACCTTGAAGGACCTCCAAGAACCTTCTAGAAGAAGGGCATGGAGACCTTCCATGGAGACCTCCATGGAGGAGCTGGTAGAGCTTCCATCGAGGACTCCATAGAGACCTTCCAGAAGTTTCTAGGATGTTCCTCCATGGAGAAAATCCATGAGGAACCTTCTAGAAAAACCCACCCATAGCTTCTTTTAGGGACATACTAGGAAGTTGCTGAAGGTCATTATGGAGTCCTGGCATGAAGCTCTACCAGGAGGAACCTTGAAGGACCTCCAAGAACCTTCTAGAAGAAGGGCATGGAGACCTTCCATGGAGACCTCCATGGAGGAGCTGGTAGATCTTCCATCGAGGACTCCATAGAGACCTTCCAGAAGTTTCTATGATGTTCCACCATGGAGTAAATCCACGAGGAACATGGTGAGAAGAACCATCCATAACTCCTCTTAGGAACGTGCTAGAAACTTGCTGAAGGTCATTATGGAGTCCTGGCATCAAGCTCTTCCATCAGGAACCTTGAAGGACCTCCAAGAACCTTCTAGAAGAAGCGCATGGAGACCTTCCATGGAGACCTCCATGGAGGAGCTGCTAGAGCTTCCATCGAGGATTCCATAGAGACCTTCTAGAAGTTTCTACGAGGTTCCACCATGGAGAAACACCATGAGGAACCTTCTAGAAGAATCTGGCCATAACTTCTTTTAGGAACATGGTAGAAACTCGCTGAAGGTCATTATGGAGTCCTGGCATGAAGCTCTTCCACGAGGAACCTTGAAGGACCTCCAAGAACCTTCTAGAAGAAGCGCATGGAGACCTTCCATGGAGACCTCCATGGAGGAGCTGGTAGAGCTTCCCTCGAGGATTCCATAGAGACCTTCCAGAAGTTTCTACGATGTTCCTCCATGGAGAAACACCATGAGGAACCTTCTAGAAAAACCCACCCATAGCTTCTCTTAGGAATGTGCTAGAAACTTGCTGAAGGTCATTTGGCATGAAGCTCTTCCACGAGGAACCTTGAAGGACCTCCAAGAACCTTCTAGAAGAAGGGCATGGAGACCTTCCATGGAGACCTCCATAGAGGAGCTGGTAGAGCTTCCATCGAGGACTCCACAGAGACCTTCCAGAAGTTTCTACGAGGTTCCTCCATGGAGAAGCACCACGAGGAACATGGTGAGAAGAACCATCCATAACTTCTCTTAGGAAGGTGTTAGGGAGTTGCTGAAGGTCATTATGGAGTCCTGGCGTGAAGCTCTACCAGGAGAAACCTTGAAGGACCTCCAAGAACCTTCTAGAAGAAGCTCATGGAGACCTTCCATGGAGACCTCCATGGAGGAGCTGGTAGATCTTCCATCGAGGACTCCATAGAGACCTTCCAGAAGTTTCTACGAGGTTCCACCATGGAGAAACACCATGAAGAACATGGTGAGAAGAATCACCCATAACTTCTTTTAGGAAGGTGGTAGAAACTTGCTGAAGGTCATTATGGAGTCCTGGCGTGAAGCTCTACCAGGAGAACCCACTAAAAAACCAATCCATGAAGTCCCACCACGAAGAACCTTGAAGGAACCTTGAAGAACCTTCTCCAAACCTCCACCAAACCTCCTCCGTCCCCACATTGACCAACCTCGGACCTGCTGCTCCAAGCTGAGGATGACGGCCACGGCCTGGTGCAGGATCAGCAGCTTGGTCTGGGGTTTGTCGCTCTTCAGGTGCAGCTGCACCATCCTGCCCAGCTCCTTGAAGGCCTCGTTGATGTCGCGCACGCGCAGCCGCTCCCGGGCGTTGTTGGCCATGCGCCGCTCCTTCTCCCGCTCGGCTTTCTGCTCGGGGGTCAGGTCCTCGTCGTCGTTATTGCTGCCAGCAGAAGACAAGGCAAGTTTCAATTTTAGTCCCAAATTTTTGTCCATTTTATTCCATTTTATTCCCAATTTTTTTCCCATTTTTTCCCCATTTTATTCCCAATTTTCCCCCATTTATTCCCATTTTTTCCCCAAATTTTCCCCATTTTATTCCCAATTTGTTTCCAATTTTTCCCATTTTATTCCCATTTTTTCCCATTTTATTCCCATTTTATTCCCAATTTTTCCCCATTTATTCCCATTTTATTCCCAATTTTCCCCCCATTTATTCCCAATTTGTTTCCAAGTTTTCTCATTTTATTCTCAATTTTTTCCCAATTTTTCCCCATTTTTTTCCCATTTTTTCACCATTTTATTCCCATTTTATTCCCAATTTTTTCCCCATTTTTCTCCATTTTATTCCAATTTTTTCCCATTTTATTCCCATTTCTTTCCAATTTTTTCCCAATTTTTTCCCCAATTTTTCTCATTTTATTCCCATTTTTTCCCATTTATTCCAATTTTTCCCATTTTATTCCCAATTTTTCCCCCAATTTTTCCCCATTTATTCCCAATTTTTCCCATTTTTTCTCCCATTTTTTCCCCAATTTTTCCCCATTTTATTCCCATTTTTTGTCCATTTTTTCCTCAATTTATTCCCAATTTTCCCCAATTTTCCCCCATTTTATTCCAATATTTTTCCCAATTTTTCTCCATTTTTCCCCATTTTATTCCCATTTTTTCCCCATTTTATTCCCAATTTTTCCCATTTTTTCCCATATTATTCTTAATTTTCCCCCATTTATTCCCATTTTATTCCCAATTTTTCTCCATTTTATTCCATTTTATTCCCAATTTTTCCCCATTTGATTCCCAATTTTCCCCATTTTTTTCCCATTTTATTCCCATTTTTTTCCAATTTTTCCCAATTTTTCTCCATTTTTTCCCATTTTTTTCCAATTTTTCCCCATTTTTTCCCCATTTTATTCCCATTTTATTCCCATTTTATTCCCAATTTTTTTCCCATTTATTCCCAATTTTTTCCCATTTGATTCCCAATTTTTCCCCTTTTATTCCCAATTTTCCCCCAATTTTTCTCCATTTTTTCACAATTTTTCCCCAATTTTCCCCCCATTTTATTCCCATTTTATTCCCAATTTTTCTCCATTTTATTCCCATTCTTTCCCATTTTTCTCCATTTTATTCCCAATTTTTCTCCATTTTATTCCCATTTTTCCCCATTTTATTCCCAATTTCCCCCATTTTATTCCAAGTTTTTTCCCATTTTTTCTCCATTTTTTTCCCAATTTTTCCCCATTTTTTCCCCATTTTTTTCCCATTTATTCCCAATTTCCCCCCATTTTTCTCCATTTATTCCCCATTTTATTCCCATTTTTTTCTTGATTTTCCCCCCATTTTTTCCCATTTTATTCCCAATTTTTCCCCTCTTTTAATCCCAATTTTTCCCTATTTTATTCCCAATTGTCCCCCAATTTTTTCCCCATTTTATTCCCAATTATTTCCCAATTTTCCCCAATTTTTCCCCATTTTTTCCCCAATTTTTCCCCCATTTTTCTCCATTTTATTCCAAATTTTTCTCCATTTATTCCCAATTTTTCCCCCAATTTTTCCCCATTTTATTCCCATTTTTTTCCAATTTTTCCCCATTTTTTCTCCATTTTATTCCCATTTTTTGTCCATTTTTACCCCCATTTTATTCCCATTTTAATCCCAATTTTTGCCCAATTTTTCCCTTTTTATTCCCTTTTTTTTCCAATTTTTTCCCATTTTATTCCCCATTTTTCCCCATTTTATTCCCAATTTGTTTCCAATTTTTCTCATTTTATTCCCAATTTTTTCCCCATTTTTTCCCATTTTTCCCCAATTTTTTCCCCATTTTTTTCCCATTTATTCCCAATTATTCCCCAATTTTTCCCATTTTATTCCCATTTTCCCCCCAATTTCCCCCCTTTTATTCCAAATTTTTTTCCCATTTATTCCCAATTTATTCCCAATTTTTTCCTGATTTTTCCCATTTTATTCCCAATTTTTCTCCATTTTTCCCCCAATTTTTTCCCCATTTATTCCCAATTTTTCCCATTTTATTCCCACTTTTTTCCCATTTTTTCTCCTATTTTTCCCAATTTTTTCCCATTTTCCCCCCAATTTTTTCCCCATTTTATTCCCAATTATTTCCCAATTTTCCCCAATTTTTTCCCATTTTTTCCAATTTTATTCCCAATTTTCCCCATTTATTCCCATTTTATTCCAATTTTTTCCCATTTTATTCCCAATTTCTCCCCATTTTTTCCCCAATTTTTCCCCATTTTTTCCAATTTTTCCCAATTTATTCCCATTTTTTCCCCCATTTTTTCACCAATTTTTCTCCATTTATTCCCAATTTTTCCCCATTTTTTCCCATTTTATTCCCAATTTTCCCCAATTTTATTCCAATTTTTTCCCCAATTTTTCTCCAATTTTCCCCCATTTTATTCCCAATTTTCCCCATTTTCCCCCTCTTTTAATCCCAATTTTCCCCCATTTTAATCCCAATTTTCTCCATTTTATTCCCAATTTTTTCCCAATTTTTCCCCAATTTTTCCCCATTTTATTCCCATTTTTCCCCATTTTAATCCCAATTTTTTCCCTTTTTCCCCATATCTTCCCCATTTCTCCACCGATTTTCTTCATTTTTTTTTTAATTTTTCCCATTTTTTCTCCTCTTCCTTTCTCCCCCCCGTTCCCGTTACCTAGACCTTGACCTAGTAATGGATTTCAGCTCCTTCTTCTCCTCCTCCAGCTTCTTCTCCTCGGCCCCTTTGGCCTCCTGCAGGTTCTCGTCGGCCTCGTCGTCCGATTTGATCTCCGAGCTGCCCGACGACGCGCTCCTGGCCCTGCAGGGCCCCAGAAATTCCTAAAAAAAATCAAAATTAAAGGTAAAAAATCCATAATTTTTTAATTTCTAGTTTTTCCCATTTTTTTCCCATTTTTTTCCGCTTTTTTCCGCCGTTTTTTTCACATTTTTAGCCCATTTTTTGCCCATTTTATACCAATTTTTCCCCAATTTTTGCCCAATCTTTTCTCAATTTTTCCCCAATTTTTTCCCATTTTCCCCCCTATTTTTCTCCATTTTTTTCCTATTTTTTCCCCAATTTTCACCCTTTTTCTCCCATTTTTTCCCCATTTTTCTCCTTTTTTTTGGCAATTTTTTCTCCAATTTTTCCCCAATTTTTCTCAATTTTTCCCCAATTTTTCCCCAATTTTTCCCCAATTTTTCTCCATTTTTTCCAATTTCTTCACCCATTTTATATCAATTTTATTCCCAATTTTATTCCCAATTTTTCCCAATTTTTTCCAATTTTTCTCCAATTTTTCCCCAATTTTTCTCAATTTTTCCCCAATTTTTTCCCATTTTTCCCCCAATTTTTCTCCATTTTTTTCCTATTTTTTCCCCAATTTTCTCCCATTTTTTCCCCATTTTTCTCCTTTTTTTGCAATTTTTTCCCCATTTTTTCCCCTTTTTTTTGCCGTTGTTTTCACGTTTTTAGCCCATTTTTCACCCATTTTATACCAATTTTTCCCCAATTTTTCCCCAATTTTTTCCCATTTTCCCCCCTATTTTTCTCCATTTTTTTCCAATTTTTTCCCCAATTTTCACCCATTTTATTCCAATTTTTTCCCAAATTTTTCCCCATTTTTCTCCTTTTTATTTACAATTTTTTCTCAATTTTTTCTCTATTTCTTCCTTAATTTCCCCCCATTTCCCCCCTTTTTTTTCGCAATTTTTTCCTCTATTTTCCTCATTTTCCCCCACTTTTTTCCCCTTTTTTTTGCATTTTTTTCTCATTTTTTCCTCAGTTTTCCCCATTTTTTCCCTAATTTTTTCCCCATTTTTCTCCTTTTTTTTTGCATTTTTCCCCAATTTTCTCCCAATAATTTCCCCATTTTCCCCCAATTTTTTGCCAATTTTTTTCCAATTTTTCCCCATTTTTCATGGTTTTTTTGCAATTTTTTTGCTCTTTTTTCCTTAATTTTTTCCCCATTTTTCTCCTTTTTTTTTGCATTTTTTTTCTCAATTTTTTCTCAATTTTCCTCTTTTTTTTCCCCAATTTTTTCCCCATTTTTCTCCTTTTTATTGCATTTTTTCCTCTATTTTTTCCCAATTTTTCCCCCATTTTTCTCCTTTTTTTTGCTTTTTTTCTCAATTTTTTTTCCTCAATTTTCAGAATCTTTTTTCCATTCCTCACCCCTGTAGTGCTCCTGAGAATTTTTGGGGAATTTTTTAACCAATATTTTTTTTTCTTTTGGGAATTTTTTTGGCAATTTTTCTGAATTTTTTGTGGATTTTTGGGCTTTTTTTTGGAATTTTGGGGGGATTTTTTGTGGATTTTTTTCGAATTTTTGGGGAATTTTTTAACTAATATTTTTTTTCTTTTGGGAATTTTTTGGGCATTTTTTTGGAATTTTTTGTGGATTTTTGGGCGATTTTTTTGGAATTTTTTGGGGGATTTTTTTGTGATTTTTGGGGGATTTTTTTCGAAGTTTTGGTGGATTTTCTAACCAAAATTTTTTTTTTTTGGGAATTTTTTTGGGCATTTTTTCTGAATTTTTTGTGGATTTTTGGGTGATTTTTCTGGAATTTTTTGGGGATTTTTTTGTGATTTTTGGGGGATTTTTTGCGAAGTTTTGGTGGATTTTCTAACCAAATTTTTTTTTTTTTTGGGAATTTTTTTGGCATTTTTTCCAAATTTTTTGTGGATTTTTGGGTGATTTTTTTGGAATTTTTTGGGATTTTTTTTTGTGATTTTTGGGGGATTTTTCCTGAATTTTTGTGGGATTTTTTAACCAATTTTTTTTTCTTTTTTGGAATTTTTTTGGATTTTTTGGGATAATTTTTGGATTTTTTTTTCCGTTCCTCACCCCTGTAGTGCTCCTGGCTGGGGTTGATGTCGGGCGACGTCGCCGAGGGCACCGGCAGCGTTGGCACGGGCACCGCGTTGGGCACCAAGGAGTGGCTGCCGCGGATGCCCACGCCGTCCTCCCGGTGAGCTCCCACCTGAAACACCAAAAATTCCGAATTTTTTAACCCCAAAAATCCCAAAATTCCAACCCCCAAAATGCCAAAAAAACCCAAAATTCGAACCCCCCAAAATCCCAAAAATTCAAATCCCCAAAATTCCAAAAATCTGAAATTTTAAAGTCCCAAAAATCCCAATAATTCAAACTCCAAAACCCCAAAAAATCCCAAATTTTAAAATTCCAAAATATAAAAAATTGGAAATTTTAAACTCCCCAAAATCCCAAAAATCTGAATTTTTAAAGTCCCAAAAATCCCAAAAATTCAATCTCCAAAAATCCCCAAAATCTGAAATTTTGTGCCCCATTTTCCGCCATTTTGTGCCCAATTTTATGCCCATTTTGTGCCATATTCTGCCCCATTTTGTGCCCAATTTCTGCCACCTTGTGCCCAATTTTATGCCCATTTTGTGCCCCATTTCCGCCATTTTGGTGCCCATTTTGTGCCCATTTTCTGCCCCATTTCCGCCACCTTGTGCCCAATTTTATGCCCATTTTGTGCCCCATTTCCGCCATTTGGTGCCCATTTTGTGCCCCACTTCTGCCATTTGATGCCCAATTTTATGCCCATTTTGTGCCCATTTAGTGCCCCATTTCCGCCGTTTTGTGCCCATTTTGTGCCCATTTTCCACCCAAATTTCCGCCATTTTGTGCCCCATTTTGTGCCCAATTTCTGCCATTTTGTGCCCAATTTTATGCCCATTTTGTGCCCAATTTGTGCCATTTTATGCCCCATTTTCCACCCAAATTTCCAACATTTTGTGCCCATTTTATGCCCCATTTCCGCCATTTTGTGCCCATTTTGTGCCCATTTTGTGCCCCATTTTGTGCCCCATTTTCCGCCATTTTATGCCCAATTTTATGCCCATTTTGGGCTATTTTGTGCCCCATTTTGTGCCCATTTTGTGCCCCCTTTCCGCCATTTTGTGCCCCATTTTGTGCCCCTTTTGTGCCCTATTTCCGTCATTTTGTGCCCAAATATCCGCCATTTTGTGCCCATTTTTTGCCCATTTTGTGCCCACTTTGTGCCCCATTTCCACCATTTTATGCCCCATTTCCACCACTTTGTGCCCATTTTGTGCCCCATTTTGTGCCCATTTTCCACCCAAATTTCCGCCATTTTGTGCCCAATTTCCCCCATTTTGTGCCCATTTTGTGCCCGATTTTCCCCCAATTTTCGCCGTTTTTTCCGGAACTTTCTCTCACCATGATGGAGTGGCGGTTGCCCAGGATGCCCGCGCCGTAGGCTGGCACGTGGGTGCCCGGCAGCAGGCCGTGCATGTCGCCCGTGCCCACGGCGGTGCCCGGCCCCACGGCGTGGTTCCGCAGCACGTGGATGGCGTCGTCCAAGCGCTCCAGCCGGTCCTCGATGCGGCTCTGGCAAATTAAAATAATTAATTTTTTAATTGGGTTTTTAATTAGGTTGGATTAAAATTTTAATTGGGTTTTAATTAAGATGGAATGGGAATTTATTGGGATTTTTTTGGGAATTTTTTGGGGGTTTTTTGGGGAATTTTTGGGATTTTTTTGGGGGATTTTTTGGGGATTTTTTGGGAATTTTAATGGGATTTTAATGGGATTTTTAATGGGATTTTAATGGGGTTTTAATGGGATTTTTAATGGGGTTTTAATGGGGTTTTAATGGGATTTTTTGGGGATTTTTGGGAATTTTAATGGGGTTTTTAATGGGATTTTTAATGGGGTTTAATAGGATTTTTAATGGGATTTTAATGGGGTTTTTAATGGGATTTTAATGGGATTTTAATGGGGGTTTAATGGGATTTTTAATGGGATTTTAATTAGATTTTAATGGGGTTTTAATGGGATTTTTAATGGGGTTTAATTGGGATTTTTAATGGGATTTAATGGGATTTTAACAGGATTTTAACAGGATTTTTAATGGGGTTTTAATGGGATTTTAATGGGATTTTAATGGGATTTTTAATGGGGTTTTAATGGGATTTTTAATGGGATTTTTGGGGATTTTTAATGGGATTTTAATGGGATTTTAATGGGATTTTTAATGGGATTTTTAATGGGGATTTTAATGGGATTTTTAATGGGGTTTTAATGGGGTTTTAATGGATTTTGAATGGGATTTTAATGGGGTTTTAATGGGATTTTTAATGGAATTTTAATGGGATTTTTAATGGGATTTTTAATGGGATTTTAATGGGATTTTAAATCGGATTTTTGGGGATTTTTAATGGGGTTTTTAATGGGATTTTTAATGGGATTTTTAATGGGATTTTTAATGGGATTTTAATGGGATTTTGCGGGGATTTTAATGGATTTTGTGCCACTAATTAACAAATTAATTAACAGATTAATTAACCCATCCCAACCCAACAAATCCCCTTTATTTCCACCAACAAACGAATAATTAATGAGGCTACGAATGCATAATTAATGAGGCGCTCAACAAGTCATTAATGAGGAATGATTAATTAATTAATGAGCGATGAATTAATTAATTAACGGGGTTAATGAACCTACCAAGGAGTGCAAGGGCCCCTCATAATTGGGAGACGACGACGCCTGACCTCCATTGCGGGCCCAAGCCGCCGTGCCTGCTGGTTAAGAAAGGCTTCATTAGCATAAATTTGCATAAATTAGCATGTGGGGGAAATTTGGGGAAATTTGGGGAAAAAATTGGGAAAAAATTGGGGAAAAATTGGAAAAAATCCTGAAAAATTGGGGGAAATTTTGGGGAAAAATTGGGGAAAAATTCAAATTATTTTGGGAAAAAAATCTTGAAAAATTAGGGGGAAAATTGAGGAAAAAAATCCTAAAAAGTGGGGAAAATTTTAAATTATTTTGGGAAAAAAATGGGGGAAATTTGGGGGAAAATCGGGAAAAATTTGGAGAGAATTTCTTTAAAAATGGGGAAAAAATTGGGGGAAAAAAAGAGAAAAAAATCCTAAAAAAATTGAGAGAAATTTGGGAAAAAATCCGAAAAACAATTGGGGAAAATTGGGATTATTTTGGGGAAATTGATTAAAAAAATTTGGAAAAATTTGGGGCAAAATTGAGAAAAAATCCCCAAAAAATGGGGAAAAAAATCCTCAAAAATTTGGAAAATTTAGGGCGAAAATGGGACAAAAATGAATAAAAAATTAGAAGAAATTAGGAAAAAATCCTAAAAAAATCGGAAAAAATTCAAAATATATTTGGGAAAACATTTTAATAAATTAAGGAAAATTTTCATTTTATTCTTAGCAAAAAAAATTGAATTTTGGGGGAAAAATTTGATGGATTTTGGGGCAAAAAATTCGAATTTTTGTGTTAAAAAAGGCCAATTTTTTTAGGGAAAAAAAACAAATTTTTTCAGGATTTTTTGGGCAATAAAAATGAAATATTTTGATGATTAAAATATTAAAAAAAAATTAAATTTTTAATTAAAAAAAATTGCACCAACCTGCGAGCGAAGGGGGCGAGCCGACGGGCGTGGAGGGGTTGGAGGGGAAGCTGCTGTTGGTGTGGTCAGGAGAGTAAATCTGCATAAAAGTCATTAACATGCAAATTTATGCAAATTTATACAAGATTATGCAAATTTATGCATTTATGCAAATTTATGTAAATGAGAAATTTGGGGTTTTTTAAGGGATTTTTGGGGGTTTTTTGGGAGAATTTTTTGGGATTTTTTGGGGAATTTTTTGGAATTTTTGGGGATTTTTTGATGAATTTTTTGGGGATTTTTTGAGGATTTTTTGGGAATATTTTGAGGATTTTTTTCGGGATTTTTTCTTGGTTTTTTGGGGAATTTTTTGGAATTTTTGGGGATTTTTTCAAAGAATTTTTTTGGGATTTAATTGGGATTTTTTGAGGATTTTTGGGGAATTTTTTTGAATTTTTGGGGATTTTTTTAGGACTTTTTTTTGGGGGGATTTAATTGGGATTTTTTGGGGATTTTTTCATGAATTTTTGGGGGATTTTTTGTGGATTTTTTGGGGAATTTTTGGAATTTTTTTGGATTTTTTTGAGGATTTTTTTTGGGGATTTAATTGGGATTTTTTCAGGGTTTTTGGGCAGAATTTTTGGGGAATTTTTTTGAATTTTTGAGGATTTTTTGGGGGGGGATTTTTTTGGGATTTTTTGAGGATTTTTAATGAATTTTTTTTGGGATTTAATTGGGGGATTTTTTGGGGATTTTTTGGGAATTTTTGGGGGATTTTTTCTTGAATTATTTGGGATTTTTTGAGCATTTTTTGAGCATTTTTTGATGAATTTGTTGAGGATTTTGTGGGGATTTTTGGATGAATTTTTCTGGTTTTTTGTGGATTTTTTTGGGAATTTTTTTTTTTAATTTTTGGGGTTTTTTGATGATTTTTTGGGGATTTTTTTATGATTTTATTGAGGATTTTTTGGGATTTTTGGGGAATTTTTTGAGGATTTTTGGTGGATATTTTTGGGAATTTTTGGAGAATTTTTTAGGAGTTTTTGAGGATTTTTTGGGGGATTTTTTCCAGATTTTTTGGAGATTTTTTTGGGGAATATTTTTGGATTTTTTGGGAATTTTTTCCCCGGATTTTCCCATCCCCACCCATTTTATCCCCATAAATCAAAATAAAAATTGGCAATTTTCCTTACTGAGGCCAAAGCTTTGCCCAGAGCGTCGCCGGTCTGGGAACTCCCCCCTGCACGAGCTGCAAAACACAAAAAAAAAAATCAAATTTTCATTAAAAATTCATTCAAAATTCCAATTTTACATGAAATTCTAAAATTCCTGGAAAAAACTGGAATTTGGGGAAAAAAATTTGGAATTTTTACCCAAAAATTTGGGAATTTTGGGGTTTTTTGGATTCAAAATTCCAATTTTTGGGTAGGGGAAAATCAGAATTTTTGGGGGATTTTTAAGGGAATTTTTGGGAATTTTGGGGATTTTTTGGGAATTTTTTGGGGAATTTTTTGGGGAAATTTTTTGGGATTTTTAAAAATTTTTTTGAGAATTTTTTTGGGATTTTTTGGCGAATTTTTTTTTATTTTTTAGGAATTTTTGGGATTTTTTTGGGGATTTTTTAGGGATTTTTTGGGGAAATTTTTTGGGATTTTTTTAAATTTTTTGGGGAATTTTTCTGGAATTTTTTTTTATTTTTTAGGAATTTTTGGGATTTTTTTGGGGATTTTTTAGGGATTTTTTTGGGGAATTTTGGGGGAATTTTTTACGATTTTTTGGGATTTTTTTAGGGTTTTTTGGGAATTTTTGGGGGATTTTTTGCGAAATTTTTTGGGGACTTTCTGGGATTTTTTGGGAATTTTTTAGGATTTTTTGGGGAATTTTTGGGGATTTTTGGGGAGTTTTTTAGGGATTTTTGGGGGGAGTTTTTAGGATTTTTTGTGGAATTTTTGGGAATTTTTTTAGGGATTTTTTTGGGGAGATTTTCTGGGATTTTGGGAAATTTTTTGGGGAATTTTTTCGGGAATTTTTTAGGGATTTTCTGGGAATTTTTGGGGAATTTTTTTAGGGATTTTGTGGGATTTTTGTGGGATTTTTTGAGGATTTTTGGGGGATTTTTTGGGGAATTTTTTAGGGATTTTAGGGGTTTTTTTGAAGATATTTTGGGAATTTTTGGGGGGATTTTTTAGGAATTTTTGGGGATTTTTTTTGGATTTTTTGGGGATTTTTTGGGGGGATTTTTTAGGAATTTTTTTTGATTTTTTGGGGGGATTTTTGGGGTTCCCACTCACCCAGCAGGGGGCTCGGCGCCGTTGGCCGGGGGGGGTGCAGGAGGAGCTGAAGGGGTTGGAGGCGCCGCGGTGGAACGACGACATCGGGGGCAGAGAGGAGCTCAGCTCGGCCGAGGAGTGCGCTGGGTAACTCTGGGAGAAAGTCACAGAAATGAAATTAAAATTGGGGGAAAAGTGGGAAAAAATTTGGAGAAAATCGGAGAAAAAACGGGGAAAATATGGGGAAAAAATGGGGAAAATTTGGGAGAAAATTTGGAGGAAATCGGAGAAAAAATGGGGAAAAAATGGGGAAAAATGCAGAGAAAATTGGGAAAAAATTGGGGAAAAAATGGGAAATAATTGGGGAAATTGGGAAGAAAACGGAGAAAATTTGGGGAAAAAATGGGAAAAAATCGAAGAAGAATTGGGAAAAACTGGGGAAAAATTGGGCAAAATTGGAGGAAAAATGGGAGAAATTTGGTGGAATATTTGAAGAAAAATTGGGAAAAATTTGGAGAAAATTTGAGAAAAGTGGGGAAAAATTGGGGGAAAATTAGGGGAAAATCAGGTAAAAAATTGGGGAGAAATTGAGAAAAATTTTGAATTTTTGGGGAAAAAGTCAGGAAAAATGGGGGGGGAAATGGGGGAAAAATAGAGAAAAATTTGGAGAAAATTTAGAGGAAAATAGGGAAAAAATGGGAAAAAAAATTGGGAAAAAATTGAGGAAAAATTGGGAACAAAATGGGAAGAATTGGGGAAAAATTGGGAAAAAATTGGGAATAGAATGGGAATAAAATGGGGAAAAATTGGGAAAAAATTGGGAAAAATTTCGGAAATAATGAGAATAAAATGGGGAAAATTGGGGGAAAATTTGGAATAAAATGGGGAAAAATTGGGGGAAAATTGGGAATAAAATGGGCAAAAAAATGGGAATAAAATGAGAAAAATTGGGGAAAAATTGGGGAAAAATGGGAATAAAATGGGAAAAATTTGGGGAAAAATGGGGAAAAATTGGGAAATAATTTGGAGAAAATTGGAGAAGAAATGAGGAAAATATGGAGGAAAAATGGGGAAAAAATTGGAATTTTGGGGGAGTTTTTTTGGATTTTTTGTGGGAATTTTTGGGGGAATTTTTGGGAATTTTTTAGGGAATTTTTGGGGCATTTTTTTGGGAATTTTTGGGGGATTTTTTGAAATTTTTTTACCAGTCTCTCGTGGGGGTGGAGGCTGCAATACCCCCCCGGCTGGGCCAGGTGGGAGTGGCCGGAATTCCCCAACATCCCTGAGAACCCGGCCTGGCCCATTCCACTGGAGGAGCCCCAGGGGTCGCTGCTGTGGTGCCCATCTGCGACAAAAAAAACCCAAAATAATTAAATTTATTACCAAAATCCACATTAAAAGCTTGAAATTTATTTAATATTAAAATTTAGGGGGATTTGGGGAAAAAAACCCGGACGTTTTAGAGCAAAATTTGAGATTTTAGGGCAAAAAACCTGAATTTTTCTGGCGAAAAAATTGAATTTTTTTGGGGATTTTTGGGGAAAAAAATTTGAATTTTTGGGGGGAAAAATGGAATTTTTTAGGGATTTTTTTCAGGCCAAATTGGCGATTTTTTAATGGCAAATTTGGGGATTTTAAGAGATTTTGGGGGGGGGCAAAATTTGGGATTTTTGAGGTGTTTCCAATGAAAATTTGTTTTTTTTTTTTTTGTGAGGAAATTCTGAATGTTGCGGGTGAAAATTGGGGATTTGATTGAGGCAAAATTTGGATTTTTTTTCGAGGCAAAATTTGGGAATTTTTTGTCAATAATTTGGAATTTGGAATTCAGAATTTTTCCAGTGAAATTCGCTCCAAAATTGAGATTTTTTGGAGGAAAATTGGCCTAAAAATTCCAATTTTTGGGCGATTTTTCGCCCGATTTTTTGCAGTTTTTTGGGGGAAAATTTGGGAATTATGGATTTTTAGGGATTTTGGGGGGAATTTTTTTGGAATTTTGGGAATTTCTGACCTTGCATGAAGAAGGAGGAGGGGAAGGTGCTGGAGGCGCCCTTGGAGCTGGGGAATCCCCCGGGGGAATCGCGGCTGAACTCGGCCGTGCTGGCGGACGGAGCGTAAACCTAAAAAAAAAATGGGAAAAAAATTGAATTTATTTGGGGAAAAAAAAGGAATTTATTTGGGGAAAAAATTGGGGAAAATTGGGGAAAAAATTGGGGAAAATTGGGGGGGAAAATTGTCACAAAATGGCGGCAAAACCGGACACCAAATGCGGAACAGAAAGGGGGAAAATTGAGGAAAAATGGAGGAGAAAATGGGGGGAAATTGCAGGAAATTGAGGGGAAATTGGGAAAAATTGGGAAAAATGGGAAAAAATTGGGAAAAATTAGGAAAAATTGGGGAAAAATTGGAGAAAAAAGGGAGAAAATGAGGGCGCAGGGACAGCGGAGCCTTCGGCAAAGATCGGAAACTTTCGGAAGTATTCGGGGCAGGGGCGAGCGGAGCCGCTCGGGCTCGGAGCCGAACGGGGCTGGAACCGCGAGGGTTCGGAGCCAATCAGATTCGAGTTCGGAACCGCGAGGGTTCGGAGCCAATCAGGTTCGAGCTCGGGTTCGGAACCGCTCGGGTTTGAGTTCGGAACCGCGAGGGTTCGGAGCCAATGAGGTTCCAGTTCGGAACCGCGAGGGTTCGGAGCCAATCAGCTTCGAGTTCGGCTTCGGAACCGCTCGGGTTTGAGTTCGGAACCGCGAGGGTTCGGAGCCAATCAGGTTCGAGTTTGGAACCGCGAGCGTTCGGACCAATCAGGTTCGAGTTCGGGTTCGGAACCGTTAGGCTTCGGTTTCGGAGCCGCTCGAGTTTGGAGCGGTTCGGAGCCAATCAGGTTCGAGTTCGGAACCGCGAGCGTTCGGACCAATCAGGTTCGAGTTCGGGTTCGGAACCGCTCGGGTTCGGCCTCGGAACCGCTCGGGTTCGGCGCGGTTCGGAACCAATCAGGTTCGAGTTCCGAACCGCGAGCGTTCGGACCAATCAGGTTCGAGTTCGGCTTCGGAACCGTTAGGCTTCGGTTTCGGAGCCGCTCGGGTTTGGAGCGGTTCGGAACCAATCAGGTTCGAGTTCGCAACCGCGAGCGTTCGGACCAATCAGGTTCGAGTTCGGCTTCGGAACCGTTAGGCTTCGGTTTCGGAGCCGCTCGGGTTCGGAGCGGTTCGGAACCAATCAGATTCGAGTTCGGAACCGCGAGCGTTCGGACCAATCAGGTTCGAGTTCGGCTTCGGAACCGCTCGGGTTCGGCCTCGGAACCGCTCGGGTTCGGCGCGGTTCGGAGCCAATCAGGTTCGAGTTCCGAACCGCGAGCGTTCGGACCAATCAGGTTCGAGTTCGGGTTCTGAACCGTTAGGCTTCGGCTTCGGAACCGCGAGGGTTCGGAGCCAATCGGAGCCAATCAGATTCGAGTTCGGAACCGCGAGCGTTCGGACCAATCAGATTCGAGTTTGGCTTCGCCCTCACGGATCGGCGAAAAAACCGCCGCGAACTCCGGGCAAAAAACGGCGAAAAACGGGCAAAAAAGGTAAAAAAAAGATTTAAAACCAACTTAAAACACGTCTAAATGTTCATATTTTTAACCCCACGCCTAAAATAGCACGAAAATAGCCCCAAAAATTGAAATTTTTAACCGCAGAGACTGAGGTAAACCGGACCTAAAATGGCCCCACAATCCGGATTTTAACCTGGTTTTAATTCCGAAATTTAAATCCCAAAACTTCCTAAAAATTGGGATTGGAATCCTAAAATGGTCCCGAAAATTGGGAGGGGGTTGGAATCTTAAAATGGTTCCAAAAATTACACAAAAAGCCCTCAAAATTCCCCAGAACGTCCCTCAAAAAAACCCCAAAAATCCCCCAAAATTGGAATTAAAGCCTCCAAATTTTTCCTTTTTTAGCACAATTTCCCCCAGATATTTTGCCCAATAATTTTTGGGGTTATTTTTGAATAATTCCCTATTTTTTGGGGGATTTTTTTAGGGTTTTTTTGGGGGGGATTTTTTTCCACCTCCATCCATCAAAGGCGGCGAGGGGTTCATTATGTATGCATGATTTCCTCTGCAACTCATTAATATGCAAATGTATGCAGCTGTTAGTTGCTAAATTAAAAATGCAAAGCAGCCCTTCTGCTGGGGCTGCAAATTGGAGCCTTCGGAACGGTTGGGAAGGGGAAAAATGGGGGAAAAAAACCAAAAAAATCCCAAAAAAATCCCGAAAACATCCCCCCAAATTCACATAAATATCCCATTAAAGTCCCATTAAAGTCCCAAAAATCCCCCAAAAAATCCCATAAAATTCCCATTAAAAACCCATTAAAGTCCCATAAAAATCAGACAAAAATCCCCCAAAATTCCCATAAAAATCCAGTGAAATTCCTATAAGAATCCCAATAAATTCCCATTAAAATCCCAGAAAAATCCCACAAAATTCCCGTTCAAATCCCCAAAAAATCCCATTAAAATTCCCATAAAAATCTCATTAAAATTCCAAAAAATCCCCATTAAAATCCCATAAAAATCCCCATTAAAATCCAAAAAAAGTCTCAAATAAATCCCCCAATAATTCCATGAAATTCCCCAAAAAATCCCAATAAATTCCCATTAAAATCCCATTACAATCTGATTAAAATCCCAAAAAATTCCCCATAAAAATCCCATAAAAATCCAATTAAAATCCCATTAAAATACCCTATATCCCCATTATAATCCCATATTTTTTTTTAATTTTTCCCCATTTTTTCCCCAATTTTTCCCAATTTTTGGGGCCGTCGCTCCTGGAATTCCCTCGGTGTCCACAAGAGGGCGCCCTGGCCCAGTTAAACCCCAAAAATCCCAAAAAATTCCCCAAAAATCCCAAAAAAATCCCCAAAAATCCCAAAAAAATCCCAAAAAATTCCCTAAAAAATACCAAAAAAATCCCGAAAAAATAAAAAAAAATTCCCAAAAAATTCCCCAAAAAATCCCAAAAAAATCCCAAAATTTCCCCCAAAAATCCCAAAAAATTCCCCCAATTTTCCCCTCCTGAATATTCTAATTATATGCAAATGAGGCGGTATTGATATCGGAATGAGCTGCGAACAAGGTGCTGTCGATATCAGATTGATATGCAAATTGATATAACGATTGTATGCAAATTAGGGGGTATCAATGTTCTGATGGTATGCAAATGTGCTGGTACTGATATCAGAATTGTATGCAAATGAGGCGGGATCAATATTTAAGCTATATGCAAATGAGGCCATGTGGAATCGGAATTAGATGCAAATTATGCACAATCGATTTCAGAATGATATGCAAATGAGGCTGTATTTGTATCAGTGTTAAATGCAAATTGTTGTTGATATCTGCTTCATATGCAAATGAGGTGGTGAAACGACATGCGACTAATGATTGGTCGATATTCGATCGATATGCAAATGAGACTACCAATACCAGATTCATATGCAAATGATGCAACATTGTTATCAGATTGATATGCAAATGAGGCACGGTCAAGATCAGAAAATCTGCATATGCAAATGAGGGAATATCAATATTATCAATAATATCAGTGTTGTGTTCAAGTGCGGGGATATCAATATCACATTGATATGCAAATGAGACTCTTGATATCCCAATGATATGCAAATGAGACTGTTGATGCCAGAATTATATGCAAATGAGCTGCTCTCAATATCAGGGTGTGCAAATGAGGCGGGATCGAAATCAGAGCAATATGCAAATGTGGTGGTGTTGACATCACATTATATGCAAATGAGGATGTAATGATATCGATATTATATTGAAATGAGGTGCGGTCAATATCAGATGGATATGCAAATAAGGTTCTACTGATATCAGGTTGATATGCAAATTAGACATGATATCAGAATGATGATTAGTGGTGTTGGTGATATTTAAATGATATGCTAATGCGGTATTGTGGGATTGATATGCAAACGAGACTGTATTGATAACAATGTGATATGCAAATGAGGTGGCGTCGATATATGGAAATGGTTTGGGATATTGAAATGATATGCTAATGAGGTATTGCATCATATGATTGATATGCAAACGAGACTGTATTGATAACAATGTGGTATGCAAATGAGGTGGTATCGATATATGGAAATGGTTTGCATTGATCGATTAGTTATATGCAAATGATGCTGTGTTGATCACAATGCCATGCAAATGAGGCTGTATTGATATCAGAATGATATGCAAATGAGGTGATATTGATCTCTGGAAATGGTTTGCATTTATCGATTAGTTATATGCAAATGAGGCAGTGTTGATCACAGTGGTATGCAAATGAGGCTGTATTGATATCAGAGTGATATGCAAATGAGGTGGTATCGATTACAATGTTATGCAAATGAGACTGTATTGATACCAATGTGATATGCAAATGAGGTCGTATCGAGTTATCGAAATGGTTTGCATTGATTGATCACAATGGTATGCAAATGAGGCTGTAATGATCACAATGTTATGCAAATGAGACTGTATTGATCCAATGTGATATGCAAAAGAGGTGGTGTCGATATATGGAAATGGTTTGCATTGATTGATTTGTTATATGCAAATGAGACTGTGTCGATCACAGTGCTATGCAAATGAGGCTGTATTGATACGAGTGATATGCAAATGAGGACATAACTATACCAAATGAGGCGTGGTCAATATCAGCTTGTTATGCAAATTAGACATGATATCAGAATTATATTCTAGTGGTGTTGGTGATATTTAAATGATATGCTAATGCGGTATTGTCGTTATATACATATGTCGATATGTAAACGAGACTGTATTGATAGCAATATGCAAATGAGGTGGTATCGATATATGGAAATGGTTGGAATTGATTGATCAGTTATATGCAAATGAGGCTCTGTCGGTCACAATGGTATTGTTGTTATCGGATTGATATGCAAACGGGACTGTATTGGTAGCAATGTGATATGCAAATGAGATGGTATCGATATATGGAAATGGTTTGCATAGATTGATTAGTTGTATGTAAATGAGGCAGTGGTGATCACAATGGTATGCAAATGAGGCTGTATTGATATCAGAATTATATGCAAATGAGGTAATATCGATCTATGGAAATGGTTTGCATTGATTGATTAGTTATATGCAAATGAGGCTGTGTCGATCACAGTGCAATGCAAATGATGCTGTAATGATATCAGAATGATATTCAAGTGGTGTTGGTGATATTTAAATGATATGCTAATGAGGTATTGCATCATAGGATTGATATGCAAACGAGATTACATTGATATCAGAATGATATGCAAATGAGCTGGTATCAATATATGGAAATGGTTTCCATTGATCGATCAGTTATATGCAAATGAGGCTGTGTCGGTCACAATGGTATGCAAATGAGGCTGTATTGATATCGGAATGATATGCAAATGAGGCTGTATCGATATCGGCATCTATATAAACGAGGGTGTGTTGATATCTGAATGATATGCAAATAAGGTGGTATTGATGGAATCATATGCAAATGAGGTATTAGATAACAGCATGAAAATGCAAATGAGGTTGTGTTGATATCATGGTGATATGCAAATGAGGGTGTGTCCATATGAAATTCCCATTGAAATCCCCCATTGAAATCCCATTGAAATCCCCCATAGAAATCCCCCATTACAATCCCATAGAAATTCCCCATTGAAATTTCCCATTGAAATTCCCCATTAAATTCCCATTAAAATTCCCCATTTAAATCCCATAGAAATCCCCCATTGAAATCCCTTTGGAATCCCCCATTAAAATCCCATAGAAATTCCCTATTGAAATTCCCCATTAAATTCCCCCATTAAAACCCCATTGAAATTCCCCATTAAAATCCCCCATTAAAACCCCATTGAAATTCCCCATTTAAATCCCCCATTAAAATCCCTTTGAAATTCCCCATTAAATTCCCCCATTAAAACCCCATTGAAATTTCATATTAAAATCCCATAGAAACCCAATAAAGCCCTATAAAATCCTATAAAAACTCTAAGAAACATCTTATAAATCTTATCAAACCCTGTAAAATCCCATAAAAACCCCATCAAATTCCCCATTAAAATCCCCTTGAAATTCCCCATTAAAATCCCCCATTTAAATCCCATTGAAATTTCCTATTGAAATTTCCCATTGAAATTCCCCATTAAATTTCCATTGTAATTCCGCATTAAAATTTCCCATTAAAATTCCCCATTAAAATCCCTTTGAAATCCCTCATTAAAATCCCACTGTAATTCCCCATTAAAATTTCCCATCAAAATCCCCCATTAAGATCCCATTGAAATTCCCCATTAAAATCCCCCAATAAAATCTCCCTTTGAAATTCCCCATTAAAATCCCATTGAAATTCCCCATTAAAATCCCATTAAAATCCCATTGAAATTCCCCATTAAATTCCCCCATTAAAACCCCATTGAAATTCCACATTAAAATCCCATAACAACCCTATAAAGCTCTATAAAGTCCTATAAAAATTCTATAAACATCTTATAAATCTTATCAAACCCTGTAAAATCCCATAAAAATCCCATCAAATTCCCCATTAAAATCCCCTTGAAATTCCCCATTGAAATCCCCCATTAAAATTCCCCATTAAAATCCCTAGGAAATTTCCCATTAAAATCCCCTTGAAATCCCATTGAAATTCCCCACCTAAATCCCCCATTAAAATCCTATTGAAATTCCCCATTGAAATCCTATTGAAATTCCCCATTAAAATACCATTGAAATTCCCCATTAAAATCCCCCATTAAAATCCCCATTGACATCCCCCATTAAAATCCCCATTGAAATCCCCCATTAAAATCCCATTGAAGTTCCCCATTAAAATCCCATTGAAATTCCCCATTGAAATCCCCCATTAAAATCACATTGAAATTAGCCTTTAAAATCCCTTTGAAATCCCTCATTAAAATCCCACTGGAATTCCCCATTAAAATTCCTATTAAAATTCCCCATTTAAATCCCATAGAAATCCCCCATTGAAATCCCATTGAAATTCCCCATTAAAATCCCTTTGGAATCCTCCATTAAAATTCCCCATTGAAATTCCCCACTAAAATCCCCCATTAAAATCCCCATTAAAATCCCATTGAAATTCCCCATTAAAATCCCCCATTTAAAATCCCATTGAAATTCCCCTTTGAAATTCCCCATTAAATTCCCAGGGAGATTCCCCATTAAAATCCCATTGAAATTCCCGATTAAAATCCCAATGAAACGCCATTAAAATTCCCCTTTAAAATTGCATTGAAATTCCCCATTAAAATTCCCCCATTAAAACCCCATTGAAATCCCCCATTAAAATCCCATTAAACTCCCCCATTAAAATTCCCCATTAAAATCCCCTTGAAATTCCCCACTAAAATCCCCCGTTAAAATTCCCCATTTAAATCCCATTGAAATTCCCCATTAAAATTCCCCATTTACACCCATTGAAATTCCCCAATAAAATCCCATTGAAATTCCCCATTAAAATTCCCCATTAAAATCCCATTAAAATTCCCCATTAAAATCCCATTGAAATTCCCCATTAAAATCCCCCATTAAATTCCCATTAAAATTCCCCATTAAAATCCCATTGAAATTCCCCATTAAATTCCCCCATTAAAACCCCATGGAAATTCCACGTTAAATGTATAAAAACTCTATAAAGCCCTATAAAATCCTATAAAAACTGTATAAACAACTTATAAATCTTATCAAACCGTATAAAATCCCATTAAAATCCCACTGAAATTCCCCACTAAAATTCCCCTTTAAAATCCCCATTAAAATCCCATTGAAATTCCCCATTAAAATTCCCCATTAAAATCCCATTGAAATCCCCCACTAAAATCCCCCATTAAAATCCCATTGAATTTCCCATTGAAATTCCCCATTAAAATCCCCTTGAAATTCCCTATTGAAATTCCCCATTAAAATCCCATTAAAATTCCCCATAGAAATTCCCCATTGAAATTCCCCATTAAAATCCCATCAAATTCCCCATTAAAATCCCCTTGAAATTCCGCATTGAAATTCCCCATTAAAATCCCCCATTAAAATCCCATTGAAATTCCCCATTAAAATCCCCCATTTAAATCCCATGGAAATTCCCCATTAAAATCCCATTGAAGTCCCATTGAAATTCCCCATTAAATTCCCATTGAAATTCCCCATTAAAATCCCCCATTAAAATTCCCCACTGAAATTCCCATTAAATTCCCCCATTAAAACGCCATTGAAATTCCACATAAAATCCTATAAAAACCCTATATAGCCCTATAAAATCCTGTAAAAACTCTATAAACATCTTATACATCTTATCAAACCCTATAAAATCCCATAAAAATCCCATCAAATTCCCCATTGAAATTCCCCATTAAAATCCTTTTGAAATTCCCCATTAAAATCCCATAGAAATTCCCCATTCAAATCCCATTGAAATTCCCCATTCAAATCCCCTTGAAATTCCCCATTAAATTCCCTATATTAAAACCCCATTGAAATTCCACATTAAAATCCCATAAAAACCATACAAAGCCCTATACAATCCTATAAAAAGTCTATAAACATCTTATAAATCTTATCAAACCCTGTAAAATCCCATAAAAACCCCATCAAATTTCCCATTAAAATCCCACTGAATTCCCCATTAAAATCCCATTAAAATCCCATTGAAATTCCCCATTAAAATCCCATTGAAATTCCCCATTAAAATCCCATTAAAATCACACTGAAATTCCCCATTAAAATCCCATTAAAATTCCCCATTAAAATCCCATTGAAATTCCCCATTAAAATCCCCATTAAAATCACACTGAAATTCCCCATTAAAATCCCATTAAAATTCCCCGTTAAAATTCCATTGAAATTCCCCATTAAAATCCCCATTTAAATCCCATTGAAATTCCCCATTAAAATCCCACTGAAATCCCCCACTAAAATCCACCATTAAAATCCCCCATTGAAACCCCATTGAAATTCCACATTAAAATCCAATAAAAACCCTATAAAGGCGTATAAAAACCTATAAAAGCTCTATAAACATCTTATAAGTCTTATCAAACCCTGTAAAATCCCATAACAATCCCATCAAATTCCCCATTGAAATTCCCCATTAAAATACCCATTAAAATCCCATTGCAATTGCCATTGAAATTCCCCATTGAATTCCCCCATTAAACCCCATTGAAATTCCACATTACAATCCCATAAAAACCCTATAAATCCTATACAATCCTATAGAAAGTCTATAAAAATATTATAGATCTTTTCAAACCCTATAAAATCCCCTTGAAATTCCGCATTGAAATTCCCCATTAAAATCCCCTTGAAATTCCCTATTGAAATTCCCCATTAAAATCCCATTAAAATTCCCCACTAAAATCCCATTGGAATTTCCCATTGAAACTTCCCATTAAAATCCCATTGCAATTGCCATTGAAATTCCCCATTGAATTCCCCCATTAAATCCCCATTGAAATTCCACATTAAAATCCCATAAAAACCCTATAAACCCTATACAATCCTATAGAAAGTCTATAAAAATCTTATAGATCTTATCAAACCCTGTAAAATTCCCTTGAAATTCTGCATTGAAATTCCCCTTTAAAATCCCATTGAAATTCCCCATTAAAATTTCCCATTAAAATTCCCCATTAAAATACCCATTAAAATCCCATTGCAATTGCCATTGAAATTCCCCATTGAATTCCTCCATTAAATCCCCATTGAAATTCCACATTAAAGTCCCATAAAAACCCTATAAACCCTATACAATCCTATAGGAAGTCTATAAAAATATTATAGATCTTATCAAACCCTGTAAAATCCCCTTGAAATTCCACATTGAAATTCCCCATTAAAATCCCCTTGAAATTCCCTATTGAAATTCCCCATTAAAATCCCATTAAAATTCCCCACTAAAATCCCATTGGAATTTCCCATTGAAATTTCCCATTGAAATTCCCCATTAAAATCCTATTGAAATGTCCCATTGAAATTCCCCATTAAATTCTCCCATTAAAACCCCATTGAAATTCCACATTAAAATCCCCTTGAAATCCCTTTGAAATTCCCCACCTAAATCCCCCATTAAAATCCCATTGAAATTCCCCATTAAAATCCCTTTGAAATCCCCCATTAAAATACCATAGAAATCCCCCATTAAAATTCCCCATTAAAATCCCATAGAAATTCCCCATTAAAATCCCCCATTAAAATCCCATTGAAATTCCCCACTAAAATCCCCCATTAAAATCCCATTAAAATCCCCCATTGAAATTCCCATTAAAATTCCCCATTAAAATCCCATTAAAACCCCATTGAAATTCCCCACTAAAATCCCCCATTAGAATCCCATTAAAATCCCCCATTGAAATTCCCATTAAAATCCCATTAAAATCCCCCGTTGAAATTCCCATTAAAATTCCCCATTAAAATCCCATTAAAACCCCATTGAAATTCCCTATTAAAATCCCATTAAAATCCCATTGAAATTCCCCATTAAAATCCCATTGAAATCCCCATGTAAATTCTCCATTAAAATCCCATTGAAATTCCCCATTAAAATCCCATGGAAATCCCCCATTAAAATCCCATTACAACCCCATAGAAACCCTATAAAACCTTATCAAACCCCAATCAAACCCTATAAAAATCCCCTAAAAACCCCAAACTTACGGAGGACGGCAAACCCGGGGGCACCTTGCGAACTTTCTTTGTCTGAACTTCTGGAAAAAAGGGACATTTGTGGGGTTTGGATAGGATTTGGATGGGCTTTTTATAGGATTTTAATGGGGTTTTTATAGGGTTTATAATGGAGATTTGATAGGGCTTTTGTGGGGTTTTGATAGGATTTTAATGTGTTTTTTATAGGGTTTCTAATGGAGATTTTATAGGGTTTTGGTGGGATTTTTATAGTGTTTTTCATAGGATTTATGTGGGATTATTATAGGATTGTAATGGGATTTGAATGGCATTTCTATAGGATTTTAATGGGGTTTTGAATGGGGTTTGAATGGGATTGTAATGGGGTTTTGAATGAATGGGATTTTTAAGGGGTTGTGAATGAGATTTTAATGGGGTTTGAATGGGATTGTAATGGGGTTTGAATGGGGTTTTAATGGGGTTTTGAATGGGATTTTAATGTGGTTTTGAATGAATGGGATTTTTAAGGGGTTTTGAATGGGGTTTTGAATGGGATTTTAATGGGGTTTTAATGGGATTTTTAAGGGGTTTTGAATGGGGTTTTGAATGGGATTTTAATGGGGTTTTAATGGGATTTTTAAGGGGTTTTGAATGGGATTTTAATGGGGTTTTTGAATGGGATTTTTAAGGGGTTTTGAATGGGATTTTAATGGGGTTTTAATGGGGTTTTTAATGGGATTTTGAATGGGATTTTAATGGGGTTTTGAATGGGATTTGTAAGGGATTTTAATGGGATTTTCAATGGGGTTTTGAATGGGATTTGTAAGGGGTTTTGAATGGGATTTGTAAGGGATTTTAATGGGATTTTGGAGGGATTTTTAGAGGATTTTTAATGGGATTTTAATTGGGTTTTTAATGGGGATTTTTAATGGAGTTTTTAATGGGGATTTTTATAGGATTTTTAATGGGGATTGTTATAGGATTTTGAATGGGATTTTAATGGGTTTTGTATAGGATTTTTAGTGAGATTTTTGGGGGCATTTTTATAGGATTTTTTATGGGGATTTTATAGGATTTTTAGTGGGATTTTATTGGGATTTCTATAGGATATTAATGGGGTTTTAATGGGATTTTTAAGGGGTTTTTAATGGGATTTTAATGGGTTTTTAATGGGATTTTAAGGGGTTTTTAATGGGATTTTTATAGGATTTTTAAAGGGGTTTTAATGGGTTTTTATAGGGATTTTTACAAGATTTTAATTGGGATTTTTAATGGGATTTTAATGGGATTTTGGGGGGATTTTTATAGGATTTTAATGGGAATTTTGGGGGGTTTCTAATGGGATTTTAATGGGATTTTGGGGGGGATTTTTAAGGGATTTTTTGGGGATTTTTGGAGGATATTTTTTAGGATTTTTTGGGGATTTTTGGCCGACTTTTGGGGGATATTTAGAGGATATTTTTGAGGATATTTTGGTGATTTTTTGGTGATTTTTGGGGGATGTTTGGGGGATATTTTGGTGATATTTTGAGGATATTTTGGTGATGTTTTTGGGGTGTTTTTAGGGATATTTGGGGGTGACTCACCCATGGAGGCGCCGTGCAGGGCTCTCCGGCGCCCGCTGCCCCCGTACTGGTAGAACTGGGATCCGCCTTTGCTGGGGGACAGCGGCCCGGGCGGGGGCAGCTCCAGCTCCGCTGCCACCAGGCCCTGCTGGGGAGGGGAAATGCACCAAAAATACCCAAAAGATTCACAGAATATTCACAAAAAATCGCCCCAAAAATCCCCCCCAAAATCCCCAAAATATTCACAAAAAATCCCCCCAAAAATCCCCAAAATATTCCCAAAATATTCCCAAAAAATGCCCCCAAGATTCATCAAAAATCCCCCCTGAAAATCCCAAAAAATTCCCAAAAAATCCCCAAAATAATCCCAAAAAATCCACCCCAAAATCCCCCCAAAAATTTCCCCCAAAATCCCCAAAATCCCCAAAATATTCCCAAAATATTCCCAAAATATTCACAAAATATTCACAAAATATTCACAAAAATCCCCCCCGAAAATCCCAAAAAATTCCCAAAATATTCCCAAAACATCCCCAAAATAGTCCCAAAAAATTCCCCAATAATTCACAAAAAATCCCCAAAATATTCCCAAGAAATCCCCCCAAAATTCACAAAAAATCCTCCCCGAAAATCCCAAAATATTCACAAAATATTCACAAAATATTCACAAAAAATCCCCCCCAAAATCCCCAAAATATTCCCAAAAAATCCCCAAAATATTCCCAAAAAATTCCCCAATAATGCACAAAAAATCCCCCCAAAAAATTCCCCAAAATATTTCCTAATAATTCACAAAAAATCCCCCCAAAAAATCCCCAAAACTTCCCCCAAAATCCCCCCAAAAAATCCCCAGAAAAATCCCCCAAAATTCCCAAAAAATTCCGCAAAAAAATTCCCAAAAAAACCCTAAAAAATCCCTAAAAAAATCGCCCTAAAATCCCAAAAAATCCCCCCCGAAAATCCCAAAAAAATCCACAAAAAATCCCAAAAAATCTCCCTAAAATCCCAAAAAATCCCCCCCCGAAAATCCCCAAAATATTCCCAAAAAATCCCCAAAAATTCCCCAAAATATTCCCCAAAAAATCCCCCCAAAAATCCCAAAAAATCCTAAAAAAATACCCTAAAAGTCCCAATAAAATCCGAAAAAAATCTCCCAAAAAAATCCCAAAAAATTCCCCAAAAATTCCAAAAAATCCCAAAAATATCCCAAAAAAATCCCAAAAAATCCCCCAAGAAATCCCCCAAAATGTCCAAAAAATCCCCAAAAAATCCCCCCAAAAATCCCAAAAAAAATTCCCCAAAAAATCCCAAAATTTCCCCCAAAATTCCCCTCAAAAATCCCCCAGAAATCCCCCCCAAAAAACCCCAAAAAATCCCCCTAAAATCCCAAAAAATCCCCCCCAAAAATCCCAAAATATTCCCAAAAAATCCCATAAAAATCCCAAAAAATCAAAAAAAATTCCCCAAAAAATCCCCCCAAAATCCCCCTAAAATCCCAAAAAATCCCAAAAAAATCCCAAAAAATTCTCAAAAAAATCCCCAAAAAATCCCTAAAAAATCCCAAAAAATCCACAAAAAATCCCAAAAAATCCCCCCAAAAAAACCCAAAAAAATTCCAAAAAATCCCAAAGTTCAAAACCCCAAATCCCAAATCTTTGGGATTTTTGGGGTTTTTTTGGGATTTTTGGGGAATATTTTGGGATTTTTTTGGGATTTTTTGGGATTGTTTGGGGATTTTTTGGGGAGTTTTGGGGATTTTTTTGGGAATATTTTTGGATTTTTGGGGGGATTTTTTGGGATTTTTTGGGATTTTTTTGGGATTTTTTGGGATTTTTTTGGGATTTTTTGGGAATATTTTTGGATTTTTTTGGGATTTTTTGGGATTTTTTGGGAATTTTTGGGGAATATTTTGGGATTTTTTTGAGAATTTTTTGGGGATTTTTTGGGGATTTTTTGGGGGTTTTTGTGGGACTTTTTGGGATTTTTTTGGGATTTTTTGGGAATATTTGGGGATTTTTGGGGGAATATTTTTGGATTTTTTGGGGATTTTTTTGGGATTTTTTGGGGAATTTTTTGAGATATTTGGGAGATTTTTTGGGGATTTTCTGGGGGGTTTTTAATGGGGTTTTTTGAGGATTTTTTGGGATGTTTTGGGAAATATTTTGGGGATTTTTGGGGGATATTTTGAGGATTTTTTGGGGAATATTTTGGGGTTTTTTTTTAATTTTTGGGAAATATTTTTGGGGGAATAATTGGGGGATTTTTAGGGATTTTCTGGGGGGTTTTAATGGGATTTTTTGAGGATTTTTTGGGATTTTTTGTGGGACTTTTTGGGATTTTTTGAGGAATATTTTTGGGATTTTTGGGGGGAATAATTTGGGGATTTTTTGGGGAATATTTTTAGGATTTTTGGGGGGATTTTTTTTATTTTTTGGGGCGATTTTTTGGGATTTTTGGGGAATTTTTTGGGAGTTTTTGGAGGAATAATTTGGAGATTTTTTGGGGAATTTTTGGGGAATATTTTGGGGATTTTTTGGGGAATATTTTTGGGATTTTCTGGGGAATATTTTTTGGGGAATTTTTGGGTTTTTTTAGGGAATTTCTTTGGGGTTATTGTTGAGATATTTGGGGAATATTTTGTGGATTTTCTTGAAATATTTTTGGGATTTTTGGGGAGATTTTTTGGGGGAATTTTTTGGGAATATTTTGGGAATTTTGGGGGAACGTTTTTGGGATTTTTTTGGGAATTTTTGGGGGAATATTTTGGGAACTTTTGGGGATTTTGGGGGGATTTTTTGGGGAATATTTTGGGATTATTTGGGATATTTTGTGGGGATTTTTTGGGGAATCTTTTTGGAAATTTTGGGGATTTTTTTGGGAACATTTTTGGGATTTTTTGGGGGATTTTTGGGGGGATTTTTTGGGGAATATTTTGGGATTTTTTGGGGGGAGTTTTTGAGATTTATTTGGGATTTTTGGGGAATATTTGTGGGAGTTTTTTGGGGAATTTTTTGGGGAATATTTTTAGGATTTTGGGGGGAACATTTGGGATTTTTGGGGAATTTTTTGGGAATATTTGGGAGGATTTTTTTGGAAATTTTGGGGAATATTTTGGGGATTTTCTTGAAATATTTTTGGGATTTTTTGGGGAATATTTTTGGGGATTTTTAGGGAATATTTTGGGATTTTTTGGGATTTTTTGTGAATTTTTTGGGATTTTGTCCCTGACCTGGTGGCAGCCCTGCAGGTTGGAGTCCCGGCCGTAGGAGGAGTAGGAGCCGCGCTCGGCCTTGCCTGGGAAGGTAAATTAATTAATTAATTACCAATTAATTAATCATTCATGCTAATAGCCTCATTAATTCATGCTAATAATCCCATTAATGCATAAAAATAATCCAATTAATGGTTGGAAATAGGAACAGTGCTCGCTTGTACCTGGAAAAGGGAAAAAAGCAATTAATTAATGAGAAAAAATCAATTAATTAATGCAAATAATTTAATTAATTAATGGAAATAATGCAATTAATATAGGGAATAATCCAATTAATAGATGGAAATAGGAACTGTGCTCGCTCTTAGCTGGAAAAGGAAAAAATCAATTAATTAATTAATGCAAATAACGCCATTAATTAATGGAAATAGTCTAATTAATGCATGGAAATAATGTAATTAATACGTGGGAATAATCGCAATTAATTAATGGAAATAATCTAATTAATAGATGGGAATAATCTGAATAATCCAATGGAAATCTAATTAATCTAATTAATCTAATTAAGACAATGAAATGGAACCAATTAAAAATCCCAATTAATCAATGGAAATAATCTAATTAATCAATGGAAATAATCTAATTAATAGATGGAAATAATCGAAATAATCCAATGGAAATCTAATTAATCTAATGAATGTAATTAATGTAATTAATCTAATTAATGGAATGGAAATAAATCCAATTAAAAATCCCAATTAATAAATGGAAAAATCCTAATTAATCCATGGAAATAATCTAATTAATAAATGGGAATAATCGAAATAATCCAATGGAAATCTAATTAATCTAAATAATCTAATTAATCTAATTAATCTAATTAATGGAATGGAAATAAACCCAATTAAAAATCCCAATTAATAAATGGAAAAATCCTAATTAATACATGGGAATAATCTAATTAATACATGGGAATAATCTGAATAATCCAATGGAAATGTAATTAATCTAATTAATCTCTGTAATCTAATTAATGGAATGGAAATAAACTCAATTAAAAATCCCAATTAATAAGTGGAAAAAATGTAATTAATAAATGGGAATAATCGAATTAATAAATGGGAATAATCGAAATAATCCAATGGAAATCTAATTAATCTTAATAATCTAATTAATCTAATTAATGGAATGGAAAGAAACCCAATTAATAATCCCAATTAATAAATGGAAGAAATCCCAATTAATCCATGGAAATAATCTAATTAATACATGGGATTAATCCTAATTAATCAGTGGGAAAAAATCCCAATTAATAAATGGGAATAATCGCAATTAATTGATAGAAATAATCCTGTTAATTAATGGAAATAATGGCAATTAATAAATGGAAAGAATCTAATTAATGATTGGAAATAATGGCAATTAATAAATGGAAATAATCTAATTAATGCAAATGATGGCAATTAATGAATGGGAAAAATCCCAATTAATAAATGGGAAATAATTCCGATTAAAAATCCAATTAATAAATGGGAAAGCCCTAATTAATAAATGGACATAATGTAATTAATAAGTGGAAATAATGACAATTAAAAACCCAATTAATAAATGGGAATAATCCCAATTAATTAATGGGAAAAAATCGCAATTAATGAATGGAAATAGTCCCAATTAATAACTAGAAATAATTCAAATTAATAAATGGAAAAATCCCAATTAATAAATGGGAAATAATCCCAATTAAAAATCTAATTAATAAATGTAAAAACCCTAATTAATAAATGGAAATAATAAATTATTTATTTATTTATTGAATTATTTTTAAAGAATTAATTAATTAATTATTTCTAATTAATACGTGGGAATAGTGGCAATTAAAAACCCAATTAATAAATGGGAAATATCTCAATTAATGAGTGGAAATGGTCCATTAATAAATGGGAAAAATCTCAATTAATTAATGGAAATAATGCAAATTAATGAATTCTAATTAATAAATGGGAATAATGTCATTAATTGATGGGAATAATCCCAATTAATAAATGGAAATAATCCTAATTAATCAATGGGGAAAAGCCCCAATTAATAAATGGGAGAAGTCTCAATTAATTAATGGAAATAATCCAAATTAATTAATGGAAATAATCCCAATTTAGAGTTGGAAATAATCAAATTAATTAATGGAAATGATATAATTAATTTTAATGCATGGAAATAATCCTAAATAATTAATGGAAAAATCCTAATTAATAAATGGAAATAATAGAAATTAAGACATGGAAATAATCCCAATTAATCAGTGGAAATAATCGTAATTAATAAATGGAAAAAATCTGAAGTAATTAATGGAAATAATCCTATTAATGAGCGGTAATAATCCCAATTTAGAAATGGAAATAATCCAATTAATTGATGAAAATAATTAATTAGTTGTAATGTGTGAAAATAATCGTAAATAATTAATGGAAAAATCCTAATTAATAAATGGAAATAATCCGAATTAATAAATGGAAATTATCCCAATTAATACATGGAAATAATTGAAATATGAAATGGGGAAATCCCAATTAATAAATGGGAAAAACTGCAATTAATAAATGGAAATAATTCATTAATAAATGGGTAGGATTCTAATTAATGCATGGAAATAATTCAAAGTAATTAATGTAAATCATGAGAAAGAAATGGAAATAATTGTAATTAATCAATGTAAATAATTAAAAAGAAATGGAAATCATTCTGTGAAGAAGTGGAGAAAATGAAAAAAGCAATGGTAATAATCCTAATTAATGAGTGGATAGAATCCTAATTAGTTAATGTGGGAAGTCCTAATTAATTAGTGGAAATAATCCCATTAATAAATGGAAATAATCCCAATTAATCAATGTAAATAATCCAAAAGCAATGGAAATAAGTCTAATTAATGAGTGGATAGAATCGCAATTAATCAATGCGAAAAATCCCAATTAATAAATGGAAATAATTTGATTAATTAGTGGAAATAATCCCAATTAATAAATGGAAATAATCCCAATTAATAAATGGGCATAATCTGACTTTAAAATCTAATTAGTAAATGGAAAACTGCTTATTAATGAATGGAAATAGTCTAATGAATCGATGGAAATCACCCCAGATGATAAATAGAACTAATTGCAATTAATAATTGATAATAATCCCATTAATTAATGGCACTGATCGCCTTGGAGTTGCTGCTCTGCTTGTGCGCGTTGCTGCTCTGCTTTGGCTGCTGATGAGATGGTACTGCTACTGAGGGGTGACAGTGTGTGCCAGGAGGGGTACTGCTGTGCTGCTCTCGGATCTGGTCACAGTGGGGGGTCCTGCCCTGAGGGGGGGGCGGTGTGGGAACTGAGGGACTGACTGTGCTGTGCGGCCTGCTGCTGCCACAAAACTGCCACAAAACTTGCTGCTTAGTGCTGAGTAGTGTTCGTGCTCGTGTTGTTGTTGGTTTTGTTATTATTATTAAAAATAATACTTATAATTATTATTATTATTAATGTTGGGAGCAATAACAGTACTACTAATAGTACTACGACTAATAATGCTAGTAATAATAAATATTTTGACGGGGTTGCGGTGAAGAAGTGTAAGCGTCATTAGAACTATTAATGGCAATAATTAATGCAAGAAAAAAAGAAGAACCTCGTTCCTCGGTTCTTCTTTTTTTCTTGCATTAATTATTGCCATTAATAGTTCTAATGACGCTTACACTTCTTCACCGCAACCCCGTCAAAATATTTATTATTACTAGCATTATTAGTCGTAGTACTATTAGTAGTACTGTTATTGCTATTATTACTATTGTTATCAATATTATTATTAATCTATTATTTTCTGCAGCATCAGATTATTGACTTCATAAAAATATTTATTCCTATTATTATTAGGATTAATGTTTTCAATTACTGCTGCTATTCATAACTTTCCTATTGTTACTATTATTATTATTATTTTATCGACTCAGATTAGTACTTATTGCTTCCATTTATTAAGTTCTATTAATATTTCTAAAAATTAATGAATAGTTAAATACATAAATAAATCAATAAATAAATAGATACACGGTTGCATAGATGAATAAATAGATGGTTACCTAAATAAATAAATAAATAAATAAATGCCTAGATAACTGAATAAATGGTTACATAAATAACTGAACAATTCAATGGTTCGTGAGATAAATAAATAAAATAAATAAATAAATAAACAGTAAATAAATACATGGTTCAATAAATAAATAAATAACAGAAATAAATCGCTAGATAAGTAAATATGGCTAGATAGATAGATAAATAAATAAATAAATACATAGTTCAATAAATAAAGAAATAAATAGTTACACAAGTAAATAAATCAATAGGTAAATCAATAAGTCCAGAAAGAACTCAATAAATGAATAAATAAATCAATTCATAATTGTTTAGATAAAAAACTAAATAAATAAAATAATAAATGGTTAGAGAAAGAAAGAAAGAAAGAAAGAAAGAAAGAAAGAAAGAAAGAAAGAAAGAAAGAAAGAAAGAAAGAAAGAAAGAAAGAAAGAAAGAAAGAAAGAAAGAAAGAAAGAAAGAAAGAAAGAAATAGATAAGTAAATAAATGGTTACATAAATAACTAAATAATTAAATGCTTACATAAATACATAAATGAATACATAAATAAATGGTTAGTAAATAAATAAATGGTTAGATAAAGAAAATAAATAAATGCCTAGGTAAAGAAATAAATAAATCGTTAAATAAATAAAGAAATAAATGGCTAAATAAATCAATAAATAAAAAAATAAATCGTTCAATAAATAAAGCAATAAATGGTTAGATAAGTAGATAAATAAATCGATCGATAGGTAAACAAATAAATAAATCAATGAATAAATCAATACAATAATAAATGGTTACATAAAAACCTCAATAAAGGAATAAATAAATAAACTAATAATTCCTTAGAGAAATAACTAACTAAATAAATAAATTAATAAATGGTTAGATAAATAAATAAATGAATAATTGGTTAGATAACTAAATAAATAAATAAGTTAATAAATGGTTAGATAAATAACTAAATAAATAAGGAAATAAATAAATGAATAATTGATTACATAACTAAATAAATAAATAAATTTTTAAATAAATAACTAAATAAATAAATGGTTCGATAAAAAAATAAATAACTCAATAAATGTTAGATAAGGAAATACATCCATAAATGGTTAGATAAATAAACTAATAATTAAATAGTTACATATATAAATAAATAAATAAATAAATAAATGGTTAGATAATTAATAAATAAATAGATGGCTAGATAAATAAATCAATCAGTAAATACATGAATAAATAATCAAATAAATACATAGTTAGATAAATAAATAACTAAACAAATAAAGAGAGAAATAAATAAGTAAATAATTCAATAAATAAATGGTTTGATAGATAAATAAATAACTAAATAAATAAATGGTTAGATAATTAATAAATGAATAGATGGCTAGATAAATAACTCAATCAGTAAATAAATTAATAAAAAATCAAATAAATAAATAAATAAATGGTTGGATAGATAAATAAATAACCAAATAAATCAATGGTTAGATAATTAATAAATACATCAATAGATGCCTAGATAAATAAATAAATCAGTAAATAAATGAATAAATAAATAAATAGATAAATAAATAAATAAATGACTGGATAAATAAGTCAATAAATAAATCAACGGCTTAATAAATAAATACATCAGAAAATAAATAAATTATTCGATAAATAAATAACTAAATAATCAATAAATTGTTTGATAAATAAATACAAAAAATCAATTGTTGGAAACATCAATCAATGGTTCGATAAATCAATCCATTAATAAATCTATTAATAAATGGTTTGATAGATAATAAATAAATCAATCAATGGTTCGATCAATAAATCCATTAATAAATCTATTCATAAATTATTAGATAGATAATAGATAAATAAATCAATCAATGGTTGGATCAATCAATCCATTAATAAATCTATTAATAAATGGTTAGATAGATAATAAACAAATCAATCAATCAATGGTTCAATCAATCAATCCATTAATAAATCTATTAATAAATGGTTAGATAGATAATAAATAAAGAAATCAATCAATCAATGGTTCGATCAATCAATCCATTAATCAATCTATTAATTAATGGTCACATCAATGAATAAGTAAATCAATGGTTGGAAAAATCAATCAATCAATCAATCAATCAATGAATCAATCAATCAATCACTATTAATAAAATATTCCCATTATTAATTAGGCAATGGCCCCACACCGTGTTCTATTCATTACCTGTCTTCATTTCTATTATTAATTATTAATTTCTATTAATATTCATATTTCTGGAATTTATTTGGATTTATTGTTTCCTTTTATTGATTATCGATTATCGATTATTGATTATTAATTATGTTTATTTATTATTGCTTTATCTTTACTATTTACAATCGTCATCATTAATATTTATTATTGGTATTTATTATTAATAATAATGATCTTTATTTATATTAAGTATTTCTAATGTTATTAATTATTTATATTTGTTATTAATAAATACACTAATTATATTTATATTAAGTATTTAGATCTTATTATCATTAATAATTATTGATTATTAATTCTCTTACCAATGCCAACCTCTGCAATGCCCAAATATTCTCGATTATTGATTATTAATTATCGATTATTAATTATTTCCCCAAAGCCAATCTCTGCAATTCCCAAATATTATCGGTTATTGATAATTAATTATCGATTGATATTTATTTTACCAATGGCAATCTCTGCAATTCCCAAATATTATCGATTATTGATTAGAAATTATCCATTACTGATTATTAATTATCAAATATTAATTATCTTACCAATGCCAATCTCTTCAATTCCCAAATGTTATCGATTATCGATTATTAATTATTGATTATTTCATTCCATTTATTTGATTCCCAGTCTTCATCCCTGCAATTCCCAAAGATTAGTTGTTATCAATTATTAATTATCGATTATCAATCATTATTTATTGGTTATTGATTACTGATAAGTTATTTTTATTATTAATTATTTCATTCCATTCCCCAAATCCCGATGTTTACCTCTGTACTTTATTTGTTATCAATTTTTAATTATCGATTATTGATTATTATTTATTTATTAACGATTATTATTTATTATTTATTATTACTGATTATTGATCATTTATTAGTTATTATTTATTTTGGTTATTAATTATTTCATTCTATTCCCCACATCCCAATGTTTATCTCTGCCATTCCTAAACATTATTAATTATAAATATTAATTATTTTTAATATATTTTAATTTATTATTGATTATTTATTATTTCTTTCTCATTTATTTATTTTTAATTATTTTATTTTATTTCCCATATCCCAGTGTTTATTTCTGCAATTCCTAAATGTGATTATCGATTAATGATGATTGGAATTAATTTTTCATTTCTTTTTTATTGATTATTGATTATTAATTATCTATTTCCTATTCATTTATTAATTATCTATTTCCTATTCATTTATTATTAATTATTTTCTTCTCTTCCCCATATCCCAATGTTTACCTCTGCAGTTCTCAAATGTTATTATTGGTTATTGATTACTGATTATTAATGATTGATTATTGATTTTTTTGCCATCTGCAAATCCCCCAAAAATCTCAAAAAAATCCCCCTAAAAATTAATTAAAAAAATCCTCAGAAAATCCCCCCAACAATTCCCAAAAGTCCCCAAAAAAATCCCCACAAAAATAAAAAAAAAATCCCCCAAAAATCCCAAAAAAATCCTCCCAAAAAATCCCAAAAAAAACCCCAAAAAATTCCCCAAAAATCCCCCCCAAAAAATCTCCAAAAATCCCCTAAAAAATCCCCAAACAATAAAAAAAAAATCCCCCTAAGAATCCCAAAAAAATCCCCACAAAATCCCCTAAAAAATCCCCAAAAAGTAAAAAAAATCCCCCAAAAAATCCCACCAAAAAATCCCCTACATATCCCCCAAAATATCCCAAAAAAAATCCCCAAAAAATCCCCCAAAATATCCCAAAAAAAAATCCCCACAAATCCCCTAAAAAATCCCCAAAAAATAAAAAAAAACCCCCAAAAATCCCCAAAAAATCCCCTAAAAAATCCCCAAAAAATAAAAAAAATCCCCCAAAAAATCCCACCAAAAAATCTCCAAAAAATCCCCCAAAAAATCCCCCAAAAAATCCAAAAAAAAATCCCCTAAAAAATCCCCAAAAAATCCCCAAAAAATAAAAAAAAATCCCCCAAAAAATCCCCCAAAATATCCCCAAAAATGCCCAAAAAATCCCCAAAAAATCCCCAAAACATTCCCAAAATCCCCCAAAAAAGACCCCAAAAATCCCCAAAAAATCCCAAAGAAATTTTTAAAAATCCCCCAAAAATCTAAACTTTTTAGGGGATTTTATTGGGATTTTTTGGGGATTTTTTTGGGATTTTTTTTTTGGAAATTTTTTGGGATTTTTTTGAGGGACTTTTTGGGGATTTTTTGGAGAATTTTTAGGGATTTTTTGGGATTTTTTGGGAGGATTTTTGGGGATTTTTTGGGAGATTTTTAAAGTATTTTTTGGAGGTTTTTGGGGATTTGTTTTTTTTATTTTTGGGGGGATTTTTTCAGCGGATTTCTTTGGGATTTTTTGGGGAATTTTTTGTGGATTTTTGGGGATTTTTAGGGGGATTTTTCTGCCATTTTTGGGGGGATTTTTTGGGATTTTTTGGGGATTATTTGGGGATTTTTTTTAGGGACTTTTTGGGAATTTTTGGGGCATTTTTGGGTGGATTTTTTAGGGGTTTTTTCCGGAGATTTTTAAGGGACTTTTTGGGGATTATTTGGGAATTTTTGGGGGATTTTTCGGGGCATTTTTCTGATATTTTTGGAGGAATTTGGGGGCTCTTTTGGGTGGATTTTTTAGGGACTTTTTGGGGATTTTTTAGGAATTTTTGGGGCATTTTTAGGAGGATTTTTCTGATATTTTTGGGGGGGATTTTTTGGAGATTTTTTAGGGATTTTTTGGGGATTTGGGGGAGATTTTTTGGAGATTTTTTAGGCATTTTTTAAGGACTTCTTGCTGATTTTTTTAGACATTTTGGGGGGATTTTTTTTTTTTTTTTTTCATTTTTTTGGGGGGATTTTTCCATGCATTTCTTTGGGGATTTTTTGGGAATTTTTTTATTTTTGGATTTTTAATTTTTTTTTTAATTTCTTCTCAATTTCGTCCCCCAAGGAGTTCACCCCCCTGCCCTAGGTTGGCATCTGGTGCCCGCCACATTGATTTGGGCATTTTGGGGTGGATTTTTTAGGGGGATATTTTGTGATTTTTATTTTTATTTTTATTTTATTAATTTTTTCCCATTTTTTCCCATTTCAGCCCCCAAGGAGTTAACCCCCCTGCGCTCCCCTCCCCTGGTTGGCATCTGGTGCCCGCCGCGCTGATTTGGCCATTTCGGGGTGGATTTTTTAGGAGGATTTTTTGGCATTTTTTTATTTAATTTTAATTTTTTCCCATTTTTTCCCATTTCAGCCCCCAAGGAGTTAACCCCCCTGCGCTCCCCTCCCCTGGTTGGCATCTGGTGCCCGCCGCGCTGATTCGGTGCCCGCGTTGGCAGCGGCTCCCGCGCCGGGGAATCGCGAGCGCCTCGCCGCCGATGCCATCTCCTCCTGCGCCGCGCATTTCCATTAATTACAACCTTGTCAGCAAAAGCATTATCAAAGGCGAAGCTGCAAATGCTAATGAGCGCTCATTTGCATCCTTTGCTTTGTTGGAATGTCATTAATTATTACATTTTATGATGATGAATGCAGCTGTCGAAGCTGCGCCGCGCATAATTAGCCGCAGCCACCAAAAAAAAAATAAAACAACCCCAAAAAAATTCCAAATCTTCCCCCAAATTTCCACCCGCAACTTTTCCCGTTCCTTTCTGTCGGCCGCGAGTTGGGAATTATTTCTGATCATTTTTTAATTTTTTTTCGTTTTTTGGAATGGTTCTTGCGGCTTAATTAATGCCACGCTTAATTATAACGCCATGATGTCAGCGGTTTTAATTAAGGATTGGCTCGGGTACAAGAGAACTCCTCGCCGCAGTAAAAGTCGCTCCCAAAGTGCGGAAAATTGCCCGGCTTCTGTTGCAAATCTCCAAATCGATCGAGATTTTTAGAGTTATGATGTGATTGTGTGATATTCCATTGGATATTTGCAAAATATAGATGGATATTGTGTTTATATATCAAATATAATCAAATATATAGATCAAATATATAATAATAATATATCATATATATTGTATACTTGCAAAAATACATTTATCCTATCAATAGATTGTGTTTAAATATTATATATATTATGTATTATTATGTGGTTTTATATATATTAGGTGTTTACATGATATTAAATTAAATATTTGCAAAAAGGTGCATGTTATATATGTATGTTGTATTTATATATCATATGTATAATATATTATATTATATTATATTATATTATATTATATTATATTATATTATATTATATTATATTATATTATATTATATTATATTATATTATATTGTATTATATTATATTACATTACATTATATTACATTATATTACATTACATTATATTACATTATATTACATTACATTATATTATATTATATTACATTACATTACATTACATTACATTACATTACATTATATTATATTATATTACATTATATTACATTATATTATATTATATTTTAGCAGAAATACATGTATCACATAAATATATTGTATTTATATATTATATTTATTATATATTATATGTTATTTGCATATGTATTATGTATATTGTATGTTTATATGTAATATATTCTATATTTCCAATAATATTTTATATATATATATATAATGTGTTTAGTGTGTACATCTAATATATATTTATTATATTACATATTTGCAAAAATGCTTGTATTATATAAATATATTATGTGTTTAAATATTATAGATATTATATGTTTCTATGGTTAGATGTGTATTTTATATGCTTCTATACATACTTCATATGGTTCTATATGGATTTTCTATGGTTCTATGCATACTTTCCATGGTTCTATATTTATTTTATAAGGTTCTATATTTATTTTATATGGTTCTATATTTATTTTATATGATTATATTTGTATTTTCTATGTATGCATGCACATAGACAAATTTGTATATATGGTTCTGTATGTCATTTATATGGTTCTACATGTAATTTATATGGTTCTACATGTAATTTATATGGTTCTATATGTCATTTATATGGTTCTGTTTGTATTTTATAGGCTTATATTTCCATTTTCCATGCTCCTCTATGTGTTTTCTATGGTTCTATACATACTTTAAGTGGTTCTATAAGATTTTATATGGGTATATTTGTGGTTTTTATATTTGCATACATATATCCACATTTAGTGATAAACGTAATTTACATATATTGATTTTATATGGTTATATTTGTATGTATGGTTATATATGAATTTTATATGGTTCAATATGTATTTCATGTGGTTACATGTGTATTTTATATGGTTCTGTACGTACTTTATATGGTTCTAGATTTATTTTATATGGCTGTATTTGTATTTTCTATTTGTGTATCCATGTCTACATATTGATATGACCATCATTGATATGGTCATATATTGATTTTATATGGTCACATTGATTCTATATGGTTATATTTGTATATATGGTTATATATGAATTTTATATGATTAAATATGTATTTCATGTGGTTACATGTGTATTTTATAAGGTTCTATACATCTTTTATATGGTTCTAGATTGATTTTATATGGCTGTATTTGTATTTTCTATTTATGTAGCCATGTCTACATATTGATATGACCATCATTGATATGGTCATATATTGATTTTATATGGTCACATATTGATTTTATACGGTTCTATTTCTATGTATGGTTATATATGAATTTTATATGATTACATATGTATTTCATATGGTTATATGTGTATTTTATATGGTTCTGTACGTACTTTATATGGTTCTAGATTTATTTAATATGGCTGTATTTGTATTTTATATGTATGTATACATATGTACATTTTTGGTTATATATGTCATTGATATGGTCATACATTGATTTCATATGGTTATATTGATTTTATATGGTTATATTTGTATATATGGTTATATATTAATTTGATATGGTTCAATATGTATTTCATAGGGTTACATGTGTATTTTATATGGTTCTATACACACTTTATATGGTTCTAGATTTATTTTATATGGCTGTATTTGTATTTTCTATTTATGTATCCATGTCTACATATTTGGTTATATATGTCATTGATATGGTCATACATTGATTTTATATGGTTATATTGATTTTATATGGTTACATTTGTATATATGGTTATATATGAATTTTATATGGTTAAGTATGTATTTCACATGGTTACATGTGTATTTCATATGGTTCTATACACACTTTATATGGTTCTAGATTTATTTTATATGGCTGTATTTGTATTTTCTATTTATGTAGCCATGTCTACATATTGATATGACCATCATTGATATGGTCATATATTGATTTTATATGGTCACATATTGATTTTATACGGTTCTATTTGTATGTATGGTTATATATGAATTTGATATGGTTCAATATGTATTTCATAGGGTTACATGTGTATTTTATATGGTTCTATACACACTTTATATGGTTCTAGATTTATTTTATATGGCTGTATTTGTATTTTATTTGTATGTATACATATGTACATTTTTGGTTATATATGCCATTGATATGGTCATACATTGATTTTATATGGTCACATATTGATTTTATACGGTTCTATTTGTAGATATGGTTATATATGAATTTTATACGGTTATATTTGCATTTTTGGTTGTTACATTTGTATTTGATATGGTTCCATACATATTTGATATGGTTCTATATTTATTTTATATGGTTAGATTTGCATTTCCTATGGATGTGTGCATATATCCATATTTGGTTATATATGTCATTTATATGGTCACATATTGGTTTGATACTCTTATATTTGTATTTATGGTTATATATGAATTTTATATGGTTAAATATGTATTTTGTATGGCTCTATACATACTTTATATGCTTCTATATTTATTTTCTATGGCTGTATTTGTATTTTCTATGGTTCTATGTGTATTTTCTATGGTTCTATACATACTTCATATTTTTGTATATTTATTTTAATTTCTATTTGCATTTTCCACATATATATCCATATATCCATGTTTGGTGATATATATATTAATTTATATGGTCATATATTGATTTTATATGGTCATATTTGTATATATGGTTCTATATGAATTTTATACAGCTATATTTGTATTTTCTATGGTCCTATATGTATTTTATATGGTTCTATGCATACTTTATATGATTCTATATTTATTTTATATGGCTATATATCTATTTTCTATGTGTGTATACATATATATATATTTGGTGATACATGGTCATTTATATGGTCACATATTGATTTTATATGCTTATATTTGTATATATAGTTATATATGAATTTTATACAGTTATATTTATATTTTTGGTTGTTATATTTGTATTTTATATGGTTCTATATGTATTTTATATGGTTCTATGTGTATTTTATATGGTTGTATTTATGTTTGTGTGTGTATATATATATACATATATATACATATTTGTACATATGGTTATATATGGATTTTCTATGGTTATATTTGTCTTACAATGTTATACATTGATTTTCTGTGGTTACTTTTGTATTTTATATGGTTCTATATGGATTTTACATGGTTATAATTCTATTTTATATGGTTATATTTGTAATTTCCGTATACATATCCATATATCCATATTTGTATATATGACTATATATGTACTTTCTATGGTTATATTTGTATTTTATAAATTTCTTTTCTTTGTTTATATTTGTATTTTCCATATACATATTCATATATCCATATTTCTACATATGGTTATATATGGATTTTCTATGGTTCTATTTGTATTTTGCATAAATGTATAAACATATAAATACTTATATATGATTCTGTTTGTATTTTATATATGTATATTTGTTTATATGGTTGTATTTGTATTTTATATTGCTATGTATGTATTTTATATGGTTATATATGTATTTTATATGCTTATATTAGTATTTTGATATATATATCCATATATCCATATTTGTATATATGGCTACATATGTACTTTCTATGGTTATATTTGCATTTTATAAGGTTATAAATTTATTTTCTATGGTTCTATTTATATTTCCCATAGACGTATCCACATATCCATATTTGCATATATGGTTATATATGTATTATCCATGGTTTTATTTGTATTTTGCTTATATGTATAAACATATAAATACTTATATATAGTTATGTTTGTATTTATATATGTATGTTTGTATATATGGTTATATTTGTATTTTATATGGTTACATATGTATTTTATATGGTTATATATGTATTTTACATGGTTATATTAGTGTTTTTATATATTTATCCATATATCCATATTTGTATATATGGCTATATATGTACTTTCTATGGTTATATTTGTATTTTATAAGGTTATTATATTTATTTGTACATATGGTTATGTACGTATTGTCTATGGTTCTACTTGTATTTTGCATATATGTATAAACATAGAAATACTTGTATATATGCTTCTAGTTGTATTTTATATCTGTATATTTGTATATATGCTTCTATTTGTATTTTATATGGTTAGATACATATTTTACATGGTTGTATTTTATATGGTTATATATGTATTTTATATGGTTATATTTCCAATTTCTGTATATGTATCCATGTAGACATATTTGTATATATGGCTGTATTTGTATATATGTACCATCTATCCATATTTGTATGTGTGTTTATATTGGAATTTATTATTAATGTGTCCATCTAGACAACTTTGTATATATGCTTCTATTTTTACATGGTTATATTTGTATTTTATATGGTTCTATATGTATTTTATATTATTATATATGTATTTTATATGGTTATATCTCCAGTTTCTATCTATGTATCCATGTAGACATATTTGTATATATGGCTGTATTTGTATATATGTATCCATCTCTCCATATTTGTATGTGTGCTTATATTTGAATTTTTTATATATGTCTCCATCTAGACATCTTTGTATATATGCTTATATTTTTATATGGTTACATATGTATTTTATATGGTTATATATGTATTTTATATGGTTCTATATGTATTTTATATGGTTATATCTCCAGTTTCTATATGTGTATCCATGTACACATATTTGTATATATGGCTGTATTTGTATATATGTACCATCTATCCATATTTGTATGTGTGTTTATATTGGAATTTATTATTAATGTGTCCATCTAGACAACTTTGTATATATGCTTATATTTTTATATGGTTACATATGTATTTTATATGGTTATATATGTATTTTACATGGTTATATATGTATTTTATATGGTTATATTTCCAGTTTCTATCTATGTATCCATGTACACATATTTGTATATATGGCTGTATTTGTGTATATGTATCCATCTATCAATATTTGGCTATATTTGTATATATGTATCATCTATCCATATTTGTATGTGTGCTTATATTTGAATTTTTTATTAATGTGTCCATCTAGACAACTTTGTATATATGCTTATATTTTTACATGGTTATATTTGTATTTCATATGGTTATATATGTATTTTATATGGGTCTATATGTATTTTATATGGTTATATCTCCAGTTTCTATCTATGTATCCATGTACACATATTTGTATATATGGCTGTATTTGTATATATGTATCCATCTATCAATATTTGCCTATATTTGTATATATGTATCATCTATCCATATTTGTATGTGTGCTTATATTTGAATTTTTTATTAATGTGTCCATCTAGACAACTTTGTATATATGCTTATATTTTTACATGGTTATATTTGTATTTTATATGGTTATATATGTATTTTATATGGTTCTATATGTATTTTATATGGTTATATCTCCAGTTTCTGTCTATGTATCCATGTAGACATATTTGTATATATGGCTATATTTTTATATATGTATCCATCTATCCATATTTGGCTGTATTTGTATATATGTACCATCCATCCATATTTGTATGTGTGCTTATATTTGAATTCTTTATTAATGTGTCCATCTAGACATCTTAGTATATATGCTTATATTCATATTTTGTTTCTTTTTATTCTAATTTCGATTCTTTCTCTTTACCGTTCCAGAACCACTTGATCCTTCCGCTTGATACCTTCCGTATTTCCATTCCAAAAAATGAAAACTTTTATCTGAAAACATTGCAACTCAAAGGGAATAGAAAGGAAGATTTAAAATAAAAAAGACGAAATGGAAAATTAAAAAGGAGTCAGATGAAACGCAGGTACTGGGCCGGCGAGGAGCGGACGGAAGTGGCGGGCGCGGCGCGAGTTTGCGATGCTTTGCGGTGGCTGCCAGGCGAGCGGCGGCGCCAGATGGGCCCATTCCACATGAGCAGGCCAATCAATCACAGCTGAAGGGCCCAGGTGCGGCGCAGCCGCTGCCATCGTCCCCATTTCACAGTCTGTCACACACGGGGGTGCCGCCAGCGCCGACCCGCTGCCAGCGCGGACCCATGGCACGGAGATCCCCACAGACCCGCCCTGTGATCCTACAGACCCACCCTGTGATCCTATAAACCCACCCTGTGATCCTACAGACCCACCCTGTGATCCTACAGCCCCACCCTGTGATCCTATAAACCCACCCTGTGATCCTACAGACCCACCCTGTGATCCTATACACATCCTACAGACCCACCCTGTGATCCTATAAACCCACCCTGTGATCCTACACACCCACCCTGTGATCCTGCACACCCACCCTGTGATCCTGCACACCCACCCTGTGATCCTATACACATCCTACAGACCCGCCCTGTGATCCTACAGACCCACCCTATGATCCTACAGCCCCACCCTGTGATCCTACAGACCCACCCTGTGATCCTATAAACCCACCTACAGACCCACCTTGTGATCCTACAGACATCCTACAACCCCACCCTGTGATCCTACACACCCACCCTGTGATCCTATAAACCCACCCTGTGATCCTATACACATCCTACAGACCCACCCTGTGATCCTATAAACCCACCCTGTGATCCTGCACACCCACCCTGTGATCCTATAAACCCACCTGTGATCCTACAGACCCACCCTGTGATCCTACAGACCCGCCCTGTGATCCTACAGACCCACCTGTGATCCTATAAACCCACCCTGTGATCCTATACACATCCTACAGACCCACCCTGTGATCCTATAAACCCACCTGTGATCCTACAGACCCACCCTGTGATCCTACAGACCCACCCTGTGATCCTATAAACCCACCTGTGATCCTACAGCCCCACCCTGTGATCCTGCCCACCCACCCTGTGATCCTACAGACCCACCCTGTGATCCTACACACCCACCCTGTGATCCTACAGACCCACCCTGTGATCCTACAGACCCACCTGTGATCCTATACACATCCTACAGACCCACCCTGTGATCCTACAGACCCACCCTGTGATCCTATACACATCCTACAGACCCACCCTGTGATCCTATACACATCCTACAGACCCACCCTGTGATCCTACAGACCCACCCTGTGATCCTATACACATCCTACAGACCCACCCTGTGATCCTATACACATCCTACAGACCCACCCTGTGATCCTACAGACCCACCCTGTGATCCTACACACATCCTACAGACCCACCCTGTGATCCCACAAACTGTCCCTGTGACCCCACAAACCCTTCCTGCGATCCCATATTTATATAAATATTAATATCTACATTATATACCTGTAAATACATTAAATTATAAAAATATATAATGATTACATTGAATTATATATGCATATTTATAAATGAATTACATATTAATTTCTATTAATAGCAGCATGTATGTTATGTATACAAGAGTATATTATTTTATAAATATACACAATAAAGAAATTTTATATTCATTTATGAAAATATTAGTGTGTGTATTATATATTTATAAATTTATATAAATATTAATATGATAAATAATGTGAATATTATTTAATTAAACCCTGACCTGCGGACAATTCCACAAGGTTGGGGACAATCCCTGTGTCCCACTGGGGACAGTCCCTGTGTGCCATTGGGGACAGTCCCTGTGTGCCACTGGGGACAGTCCCTGTGTGCCATTGGGGACAGTCCCTGTGTCCCACTGGGGACAGTCCCTGTGTGCCATTGGGGACAGTCCCTGTGTGCCACTGGGGACAGTCCCTGTGTGCCATTGGGGACAGTCCCTGTGTGCCACTGGGGACAGTCCCTGTGTGCCATTGGGGACAGTCCCTGTGTGCCACTGGGGACAGTCCCTGTGTGCCATTGGGGACAATGCCTGTGTCCCATTGGGGACAATCCCTGTGTGCCACTGGGGACAGTCCATGTGTCCCATCCTGGGGACAGTCCCTGTGTGCCATTGGGGACAGTCCCTGTGTGCCACTGGGGACAGTCCCTGTGTGCCATTGGGGACAGTCCCTGTGTGCCATCCTGGGGACAGTCCCTGTGTGCCATCCTGGGGACTGTCCCTGTGTGCCATTGGGGACAATCCCTGTGTGCCACTGGGGACAGTCCCTGTGTGCCATCCTGGGGACAGTCCCTGTGTGCCATTGGGGACAGTCCCTGTGTGCCACTGGGGACAGTCCCTGTGTGCCATCCTGGGGACAGTCCCTGTGTGCCACTGGGGACAGTCCCTGTGTGCCATCCTGGGGACAATCCCTGTGTGCCATTGGGGACAGTCCCTGTGTGCCACTGGGGACAGTCCCTGTGTGCCACTGGGGACAGTGCCTGTGTGCCACTGGGGACAGTCCCTGTGTGCCATCCTGGGGACAGTCCCTGTGTGCCATTGGGGACAATCCCTGTGTGCCATCCTGGGGACAGTCCCTGTGTGCCATTGGGGACAGTCCCTGTGTCCCATCCTGGGGACAATCCCTGTGTGCCATTGGGGACAGTCCCTGTGTGCCATTGGGGACAGTCCCTGTGTGCCACTGGGGACAGTCCCTGTGTGCCATTGGGGACAATCCCTGTGTGCCATTGGGGACAGTCCCTGTGTCCCATCCTGGGGACAGTCCCTGTGTCCCATCCTGGGGACAATCCCTGTGTCCCATTGGGGACAGTCCCTGTGTGCCATCCTGGGGACAGTCCCTGTGTGCCACTGGGGACAGTCCCTGTGTGCCACTGGGGACAGTCCCTGTGTCCCATTGGGGACGATCCCTGTGTGCCATTGGGGACAGTCCCTGTGTGCCACTGGGGACAGTCCCTGTGTGACATTGGGGACAATCCCTGTGTGCCATCCTGGGGACAGTCCCTGTGTGCCATCCTGGGGACAGTCCCTGTGTGCCACTGGGGACAGTCCCTGTGTGCCATTGGGGACAATCCCTGTGTGCCATCCTGGGGACAGTCCCTGTGTGCCATTGGGGACAGTCCCTGTGTGCCATTGGGGACAGTCCCTGTGTCCCATTGGGGACGATCCCTGTGTGCCATTGGGGACAGTCCCTGTGTGCCATTGGGGACAGTCCCTGTGTGCCACTGGGGACAGTCCCTGTGTGCCACTGGGGACAATCCCTGTGTGCCCTCACTGGGGACAATCCCTGTGTGCCATTGGGGACAATCCCTGTGTCCCATTGGGGACAGTCCCTGTGTGCCACTGGGGACAATCCCTGTGTACCATTGGGGACAGTCCCTGTGTACCATTGGGGACAGTCCCTGTGTGCCACTGGGGACAATCCCTGTGTGCCATTGGGGACAATCCCTGTGTGCCATTGGGGACAGTCCCTGTGTGCCACTGGGGACAATCCCTGTGTGCCATTGGGGACAGTCCCTGTGTCCCATCCTGGGGACAGTCCCTGTGTGCCATTGGGGACAGTCCCTGTGTGCCATCCTGGGGACAGTCCCTGTGTGCCACTGGGGACAGTCCTGTGTCCCACTGGGGACAGTCCCTGTGTGCCATTGGGGACAGTCCCTGTGTGCCCCTGGGGACAATGCCTGTGTGCCATTGGGGACAGTCCCTGTGTGCCACTGGGGACAGTCCCTGTGTGCCACTGGGGACAGTCCCTGTGTGCCATTGGGGACAATCCCTGTGTGCCACTGGGGACAGTCCCTGTGTGCCATTGGGGACAGTCCCTGTGTGCCATTGGGGACAATCCCTGTGTGCCATTGGGGACAGTCCCTGTGTGCCCCTGGGGACAGTCCCTGTGTGCCATCCTGGGGACAGTCCCTGTGTGCCATTGGGGACAGTCCCTGTGTCCCATCCTGGGGACAGTCCCTGTGTCCCATCCTGGGGACAATCCCTGTGTGCCATTGGGGACAATCCCTGTGTGCCCTCACTGGGGACAGTCCCTGTGTCCCACTGGGGACAGTCCCTGTGTGCCATTGGGGACAGTCCCTGTGTCCCATTGGGGACAGTCCCTGTGTCCCACTGGGGACAGTCCTTGTGTGCCATTGGGGACAATCCCTGTGTGCCATCCTGGGGACAGTCCCTGTGTGCCACTGGGGACAGTCCCTGTGTCCCATCCTGGGGACAGTCCCTGTGTCCCACTGGGGACAGTCCCTGTGTCCCATTGGGGACAGTCCCTGTGTGCCACTGGGGACAGTCCCTGTGTCCCACTGGGGACAGTCCTTGTGTGCCACTGGGGACAGTCCCTGTGTGCCATTGGGGACAATCCCTGTGTGCCACTGGGGACAGTCCCTGTGTGCCATTGGGGACAGTCCCTGTGTGCCACTGGGGACAATCCCTGTGTCCCATTGGGGACAGTCCCTGTGTGCCACTGGGGACAGTCCCTGTGTCCCATCCTGGGGACAGTCCCCGTGTCCCATCCTAGGGACAATCCCCATGTCCCATCCTGCCATCCCACAACCCCAACTCCTCCATCCCCACTTCCATTCCCTGCCCCCAAATCTCCGAATGATTTCTGCATTTTCCCTTTCCATCCTTCCCATTTTTGTCTCCCGCTGCCAACCCCGACTCTGATCCACCCCCAGCCCCTCCTCCCTGCCCAGCTTCATTTCCACATCCAACCTCCCTCAAAAGTTGATTTTATTTATCCAAACTCCTCCTTTAACTCCACGCCGGCAAGTTCAGAATCACGGCCGGCCTGCGAATTCTGCTTCATTAAATTCCCTTTTTGTGGGCCCTTAACGAGGAGCACAACAAACCCTTTGTTTCTGGTGCCCGGCGGAGCGTGAGTGCCCGTGGAAATGCCCCCCTCGTTCCCAATTTGGGTTTTGTTCCCTGCATTTTCCCACATGTCCATTTTCCAGCTGCCATGCAAATCGCCGCCGCCGCTCGTGCGCCCCGCCACAGCTTTGGGGTGATGCATCCTGAGAGATCTCCATCCAAAAAAACCCCAAACCACGAAGTTCTTAATTTAATTTCCATTTCTTTGTGCTGCTTTTTTAATAATTATTTTCAATCCCTTTGTATTGGAAGGAATTTTAAAATTAATTTGATTCACTGAATATTTTCAGCAGGTTTCTCTAAAGTTCAAAATTCCTTCTGCAACCAAAGTTTCTTGGAAAGTCAAACTTCAAGAATCCATGGAGGGGAAGGAGTTTTTAAATGGATTGTAGTGGGAAAACTGGTTGGCTGTGCTGGAGGTGGAAACTGGAGGATGGAAATTATGGGCAGGAGTTTGGGGTTGTGGGCAGGATCCCAAAATTATGGGCAGGAGTTTGGGATTGTGGGCAGGAGCCCAAAATTATGGGCAGGAGTTTGGGATTGTGGGCAGGAGCCCAAAATTATGGGCAGGAGTTTGGGGTTAGGGACAGGATCCCAAAATTATGGGCAGGAGTTTGGGATTGGTGGCAGGAGTTTGGGGTTGTGGGCAGGATCCCAAAATTATGGGCAGGAGTTTGGGGTTGTGGGCAGGATCCCAAAATTATGGGCAGGAGTTTGGGATTATGGGCAGGATCCCAAAATTATGGGTAAGAGTTTGGGGTTGTGGGCAGGATCCCAAAATTATGGGCAGGAGTTTGGGGTTAGGGACAGGATCCCAAAATTATGGGTAAGAGTTTGGGGTTAGGGACAGGATCCCAAAATTATGGGCAGGAGTTTGGGATTGTGGGCAGGATCCCAAAATTATGGGCAGGAGTTTGGGATTGTGGGCAGGATCCCAAAATTATGGGCAGGAGTTTGGGGTTAGGGACAGGATCCCAAAATTATGGGCAGGAGTTTGGGATTGTGGGCAGGATCCCAAAATTATGGGTAAGAGTTTGGGGTTGTGGGCAGGAGCCCAAAATTATGGGCAGGAGTTTGGGATTGTGGGCAGGATCCCAAAATTATGGGCAGGACTTTGGGATCATGGAAAGGAGTTTGAGGTTATGGGCAGGAGATTGGGATTGTGGCAGGAGCCCAAAATTATGGGCAGGAGTTTGGGGTTAGGGACAGGATCCCAAAATTATGGGCAGGAGTTTGGGGTTAGGGACAGGATCCCAAAATTATGGGGAAGAGTTTGGGGTTAGGGACAGGATCCCAAAATTATGGGCAGGAGTTTGGGGTTATGGGCAGGAGTTTGGGATTGGTGGGAGGAGTTTGGGATTGTGGACAGGAGTTTGGGATTGGTGGCAGAGTTTGGGACTGTGGGCAGGAGTCCAGAATTATGGACATGAGTCTGGTTTTATGGACAGGAGCCCAGAATTAAGGGCAGGACCCCAAATTTTTGGACAGGACTCTGGGATTAGGGACAGGAGTCTGGGAATTATGGACAGGAGCCCAGAATCAGGGACAGGACTCTGGGATTAGGGACAGGAGTCTGGGAATTATGGACAGGACTCTGGGATTAGGGACAGGACTCTGGGATTAGGGACAGGAGCCTGGGAATTATGGACAGGAGCCCAGAATCAGGGACAGGACTCTGGGATTAGGGACAGGAATCTGGGAATTATGGACAGGAGCCCAGAATTAAGGACAGGAGCCTGGGATTAGGGCCAGGAGTCTGGGATTGGGGACAGGACTCTGGAATTCTGAACAGGACTCTGGGATTAGGGACAGGAACCCAGAATTAAGAACAGGACCCCGGGATTAGGGACAGGAGGTGCCTCTGTGCCTCCAGAGATGCCCCACAAAACAACTCCCTCAAACACCGGGATCTGTTGAAATGCAAAGCCCAGGAATGTAAACTGGCTGCAAAGCGGGGAGGACAAACTCATATTTCAAGGCTCCTCTGCTGCCCACGAATTGCCCGAGTCGACAGTTTCTATTTATACATTCCCAGAGAAATGGAGACGTCCTTGTCATTTTGGCGTTTCTTTTTGTGGGGCTGCGTCGAGCGCTGAGCTCAGAATCCTGACTTGGCAGCGCTTACAAATCCATTAACTCCGCACCGGGAATGGGAATTTTGACATCATTAAAAAAGCAGCACAAAGTTGCTCCAAACCCCATCCCTACAATTCCTGGGCAGTTTTGGCCATTCCTCCCCAATTTCCCATTTCTCTTTTTGCAGCTGCCATAACAGAGGTGGCGTGAAAAGGAATTAATGTTGCCGCCGTGGCAGACACTAAAGGGAGAAAATCCCGAATCTGCCAGGCTGCCATGTAATCCCATTTGAGGAAATGTTGAAATCGTCGCTGCAGAAGGTTACAAAAATACGGAGCGGGCTGAGTCACATCCACAGCACGGAAAATTTTATCCTAAATGTTTACGGTTTAGCAATTGAAACCTTTTAATGCTGTGTTGGGTAAACTTCGCTAATCTGCAAAAAATTCCAGCTCTGCTCGTAATAACGGGAAGGGAATCAAAGCAGCGGGGATGAAATGGGAAAATCCCATTAAACATTGAAAAAAGGGTTTGTGAAATATTCCTGCTCAGCAAAGCCAGCGAGGCGTGGAATTGGGAAAAGCAGAATTTTCCCACTGCCATTTCCCCAGAATTCTCCCATTGCCATTCCCGTTGCTGTTGCCATTGCCACTCCCACTGTCATTGCCATTGCCATTATCATTACCAGTGCCATTACCAGTGCCATTGCCATTCCCATGCCCATTGCCATTGCCTTTGCAATTTCCATTCCCATTGTCACTGCCATTGCCATTGCAATTTCACTGTCATTGCCATTGCCATTATCATTACCAGTGCCATTACCAGTGCCATTGCCATTCCCATGCCCATTGCCATTGCCTTTGCAATTTCCATTCCCATTGTCACTGCCATTGCCATTGCAATTTCAATTTCCATTCCCATTGTCACTGCCATTGCCATTGTCATTGCCACTGCCATTGCCATTGCTGTTCCCATTCCAGTTCCCATTGCCACCACCATTGTCATTGCCATTGTCATTGCCTTGCCCACTGCCATTGTCAGTGCCACTGCCATTGCAATTGCCATTGCCATTCCCATTCCCATTTCCATTCCCATGTCGATGCACATTGCCATTGCCATTGTCAGTGCCACTGCCATTGCCATTGCCATTCCTATTTCCATGGCCACTGCCATTGCCATTGTGACTGCCATAACCACTGCCATTGCCATTGTCACTGCCATTGCCATTGTCATTGTCACCGCCATTGTCATTTCAATTGCCATTGCCATTCCCATGCCCACTGCCATTGTCATTGCCATTGTCATAATCACTGCCATTGCCACTGTCACTGTCATTGACATTAACATTCCATTGCCACTGCCATTGCCATTCCCATGCCCATTGCCATAATCACTGCCATTGTCATTGTCATTTTAATTACCATTGCCATTGCCATGCCCATGCCCACTCCCATTTAAATTCCCACTGCCATTCCCATTGCAATTCCTGTTCCCATTGCCATTGCTATTGCCATTGTCACTGCCACAACCATTACCATTGCCATTTCCCACTGTCATTGCCATTGCCTCTGTCACTGCCATTGCCATTTCAATTCCCATTGCCATTGTCACTGCCGTTGCCATTTCAATTGCCATTGCCATTCCCATGCCCAGTGTCACTGTCATTGCCATTGTCACTGCCATTGCCATTGTCATTACTATTGCCATTGCCATTGTCATTGACATTCCCATTGCCATTGCCATTGTCACTGCCATTGCCATTTCAATTGCATTGTCATTATCACCACCATTGCCATTCCAACTGCCATTGCCATTCCCATTCTCATTTCCATTGCCATTCCCAGTGCCACTGCCATTGCCATTGCCATTGCCATTGCCATTATCACCACCATTGCCATGCCCATTGCCATTGCCATTGCCATGCCCATTGCCATTGTCACTGCCATTACCATTGCCATTGTCACTGCCATTGCCACGACCATTGCCAGTGCCGACCATTGCCATTGCCACTGCCATTGCCATTGCCATTGCCATTCCCAAGCCCATTGCTATTCCCACTGTCATTGTCACCACCATTGCCATTCCCAAGCCCATTCCCATTTCCATTGTCACTGCCATTGCCATTTCAATTGCCATTGCCATTGCCACAACCATTACCATTGTCATTGTCACTGCCATCGGCATTGCCATTCCCATTGCCATTGTCACTGCCATTGCCATTGCCATTGCCATTACCATTGCCATTGCCATTGCCACTGCCATTACCATTGCCACCACCATTACCATTGCCACCACCATTGCCACTGCCATTGCCACTGCCACTGCCATTGTCATTGTCATTGCCATTCTCATTTCCATTGCCATTGCCACATCCATGCCCATTGCCATTCCATTGCCATTCCATTGCCATTGCCATTGCCACACAGCCCCATGATGTCCCAGCCCAGGCCCCCACCCCACACCCATGAATCTTTATGGATTTTCTGGAGTCCAGCTGTGTTTTATGGATTTTCTGGAGTCCAGCTGGGTTTTTATGGATTTCCTGCAGTGCAGGGAGGCACAGCAGGGAGAGTTGGAATTTCTTTGCTTTCTTTGGCTTCTCCCGGCCTTTCTCAAACCGCCACAAGCTCCAACAGCGTCCCACAAGTGCCAGGGATGAGCGGTGTGCATTGGAGCTGTGCAATCACGTGTGGCAGCCACAGCTTCGTGTTTTCCTTGGAAGCTTTAAAGGGAAGCGCTCGTTTCGCTCCTGGGTGGAGCATGACCACTATTCTGACATCATTTATTGACTTTGTCAAACTCATTAACCAACCTTAATTAAAGAACCTCTAGCACAGAATCCCGGGATCGTTCCAGTTGGGAAAGGTCTGAGTTCCTTGGACACCTCCCTTCCACTCCAAACAACATTCCCAATGTTCTCTCACCTTCTATTTCTCTGCTCCTTTTGGGATTTATTGATTAGGATTTCAAAACCCATTCCAAGTGTGTCCAAACTGATTTTGCATCACGAATCCACAGTTAGAGATCCAAAATATCAATCAAATATAAGGAAAATGGATCTAAAATGCTAAATATCACAGCATGGAAAATTGAAACCAATCCCTGTTTCCACCCTCAAGAAATGAAAATAAGGAATTGAAGGCCCCGGGATTTTATTCCTAATCCACTGCTCCCGATTGCCCCACCCCAGTGAGGGAGGAAATTCCATGTTCTTACTTTGTATTCTGGAATTGGCAAAGGGAGGAGAGAGATTGTCATGTGAGCCGAGGTCTCTGCTCGCCATGTGGTCATAGTGAGTCCCGTCTCCATAGTTCTGGCAAGAAACGGGGAAAAAACACAATTTTACACCTCAGTTGGAAGGCTGCTCTAAAAAACATCATTTTTCCCTGCTGATTGGCTGGAATGACACATTTTTAGTGCCATTTCCAAGTTCTGTTCATTAGGAAAAAAAAGAGAATCCTGACTGGAGGCCTGGGTGATGTTCCTGAAATCCTGTGTGGGGCAAATCAGCAAAACAACGCTGTGGGAAGGGTCCTGGTGCTTAAAGCGTGGCAAAAAGGCTCTGGAGGGAGGAGGTCTCCCGCTGGGGGAATTGCATTCCAGCAGGAAAAAGCGAGGTCAGGTTGTTTGTGGAATAATTCCTCGCCTTAATGCCCGGCCTCGATTGAAAATTCCCCGATCCTTCTGCGGCTCGTGCTCCTTTTCTTTCCATCTCCCCACTTGCATTCAGGGCTTTGCAGGCAGAAATAATCGGTGTGTGCCAATTGCCCGATTTCCTTTTCAAAACATTTTTCCCTCGGAAGCAATACAAGTGTCAAGGGGAAAAAAAAAAAAGGGCAGGGAAATCAAACTGACAGATGGGAGCTGGCATGACGTCAGGGATGCAAAGCAGGAAAGAAGAAAAGGTGCTGGGATTCCTTCCTCGGAGGCAGCACGGGGAAAGCAGAGCTCCGAGGAGGGTGAGGAGGGGATGAAGATCCTCGTTATCCTTTAATTGGGGAAGGATTCAAATGAATTTAAGGAGGGCGCTTTGGCTCTGTGTGTTTCAGGAGTAAAGTGGAGGGCAGAGCTGGGCTGCTCCAGTTGGGATCCAGCTGTGCTGCTGCAAAATCTGCTCTTGCCACCAAGGCACCGCCAGCCCCAAGTGTCAGAAAAATGTGGATCGCTGTCCACAGGCACAATTGAACTGACTGAGCCCAGCTGGCTCCTAAATCCCAGAGAACGCCGGGCCAGAGGGAGCCCACGGGGAATTGTGTTGGTGAGCAGGGATCATGGATGTGGCCGTGCCCAATTCTGGCCCGGAGCACTCGGGGATGTCCCAAATCCCAGAGGGAGCCCACGGGGAATTCTGCTGCTGAGCAGGGATTGTGGATGTGGCCGTGCCCAGTTCCAGCACTCAGGGATGTCCCAAATCCCAGAGAATTCCAAGCAGAGAAAGCCCACAGGGAATTCTGCTGCTGAGCAAGGACTGGGATGTGGCCGTGCCCAATTCCAGCACTCGGGGATGTCCCAAATCCCAGAGAATTCCGAGCAGAGAAAGCCCACAGGGAATTCTGCTGCTGAGCAAGGACTGGGATGTGGCCGTGCCCAATTCCAGCACTCGGGGATGTCCCAAATCCCAGAGAATTCCAAGCAGAGAAAGCCCACAGGGAATTCTGCTGCTGAGCAAGGACTGGGATGTGGCCGTGCCCAATTCCAGCACTCAGGGATGTCCCAAATCCCAGAGAAAGCCCACAGGGAATTCTGCTGCTGAGCAAGGACTGGGATGTGGTTGTGCCCAATTCCAGCACTCAGGGATGTCCCATATCCCAGAGAATTCCAAGCAGAGAAAGCCCACAGGGAATTCTGCTGCTGAGCAGGGACTGGGATGTGGCTGTGCCCAGTTCCAGCACTCGGGGATGTCCCAAATCCCAGAGAAAGCCCACAGGGAATTCTGCTGCTGAGCAGGGATTGTGGATGTGGCTGTGCCCAGTTCCAGCACTCAGGGATGTCCCAAATCCCAGAGAATTCCGAGCAGAGAAAGCCCACAGGGAATTCTGCTGCTGAGCAGGGACTGGGATGTGGCTGTGCCCAATTCCAGGACTCGGGGATGTCCCAAATCCCAGAGAAAGCCCACAGGGAATTCTGCTGCTGAGCAAGGACTGGGATGTGGCCGTGCCCAATTCCCGCACTCAGGGATGTCCCAAATCCCAGAGAAAGCCCACAGGGAATTCTGCTGCTGAGCAGGGACTGGGATGTGGCCGTGCCCAGTTCCAGCACTCAGGGATATCCCAAATCCCAGAGAATTCCAAGCAGAGAAAGCCCACAGGGAATTCTGCTGCTGAGCAGGGACTGGGATGTGGCTGTGCCCAGTTCCAGCACTCGGGGATGTCCCAAATCCCAGAGAAAGCCCACAGGGAATTCTGCTGCTGAGCAGGGACTGGGATGTGGCTGTGCCCAATTCCAGCACTCGGGGATGTGCCAAAATCGCCCAAATTTACCACGGAGAGAGAGAGAAGGGTTTGAGCTGCTCTGGTGACAATCTTGGGCATGGAATGAAAGCCCCAGCACCTCCAATCCTAAAACTCCCTACAATTCCAACTGTGCTTTGGGTTGGGGGCTGCCAGACCCCATCAGTAATTGCCTCATGAATATGCACAGAAATCATGGAATGGGACCTTCTGGAGCCTCCCAAGGCCAGGGGTTGGGAATGGAAACGTTCAGAGGAGCCAGTTTAATGAGAATCCGAGTTCCTGAGGGCCCGGGACTGCGCATTTCCATCTGCAGGGGATAGAGATGAGATTCACTTACCCTGGATGGACTCGGATGTCCTGCATTCCCCCAGGACCCTGAGCTAGTTCTGTCTTCTACATCTGGGGACAAAAAAGTTCTTTAGGCTTCGTGGCAAATCATTCCCGCCTTTTGGTGAGAAATTAATGCTTCAAATTAATCTCCTGGTGCCTTTAATTAAGGAAGCGGCTCCTGACCCCGGGGCTGCGATGAACTCATTGAAATTCACGGCGGGGATGGAGCCGGACCCTCAGCAAGGCTGAGATTTCAGCGGCAGCGTGACTCCTGCCTGCCTGCAAAGGGACGAAATTCGGCAATTTGGGGGTCCCATCCTTGCCCGAGCGTCCGGCAGAAAGCAGGGACTGACAGACACGTCGGGCAGGACAGAATTCCTGAGGTTTTACCAGAATTCCTCCTCCAGTTTCCATGGTGTGGAAGGGATTTTAGGGATCAGCTGTCCCAGGCCTGAAACACTTCCCTGCTTAAATCTTTTAGGTGAAACCCATCCAGGTTTAGGATCAGCTGGACAATGTGCTGAGACAAAATCCAGGGGATTTCCAAGATTCCAAACCTGACACTTCCATTCTTCCCCCAGTTAGGATTTCCAAACCCATCCAGGTTTAGGATCAGCTGGGGAAGGCGCTGAGCCACAATCCAGGGAATTTCCAAGATTCCAAACCTGACACTTCCATTCTTCCCCCAATTAGGATTTCCAAACCCATCCAGGTTTAGGATCAGCTGGACAATGTGCTGAGACAAGATCCAGGGGATTTCCAAGATTCCAAACCTGACACTTCCATTCTTCCCCCAGTTAGGATTTCCAAACCCATCCAGGTTTAGGATCAGCTGGGGAAGGCGCTGAGCCACAATCCAGGGAATTTCCAAGATTCCAAACCTGACACTTCCATTCTTCCCCCAATTAGGATTTCCAAACCCATCCAGGTTTAGGATCAGCTGGAGAAGGTGCTGACACAAAATCCAGGGGATTGCCAAGATTCCAAACCTGACACTTCCATTCTTCCCCCAGTTAGGATTTCCAAACCCATCCAGGTTTAGGATCAGTTGGGGAAGGCGCTGACACAAAATCCAGGGAATTTCCAAGATTCCAAACCTGACACTTCCATTCTTCCCCCAGTTAGGATTTCCAAACCCATCCAGGTTTAGGATCAGCTGGAGAAGGTGCTGACACAAAATCCAGGGGATTTCCAAGATTCCAAACCTGACACTTCCATTCTTCCCCCAATTAAGATTTATATTCTCTGCCATAATAGATGAGCACGTTAATAGCACGAGACACTCGGAGGTAAATATTTAATTAAGCTCCAGGAAAAAAAAAAAAGGGGAATGAAACTGTGGATCATTTACCTGACAGATCCGATCAAGCATGCCATTAGGTTAATTAGGCAGATTTTTTCAAAATCACTCGTGTTATGTAACACACAATTAACTCTGGGGAGCCCCGGCTCACAGTGATGGGATGGGGATTTTTTCAATCAATAATCCACGGGTTTGGATGGGGAGAGGAGATCCCAAAGCCAGCAGGGAGCAGAAGGGTTTGGAGTGATTGTGGAGTTGAAGGGATTTTTGGGATTGTCCAGAGCGGGGTGCTCCAAGTGGGGACACCCCAAAAATCCCCGGCTCCTTCAGAAGGATTTGATTTCCAGCAGTTCCGTGCCAATTTTCCTGGGATTTCACCCCAAAAGCGGCGCGCCCCTCTGCGCAGCATCACCGAGGAGCCCTAATGAAGTAACCCTGACGGATAAATCCATTTCCGTGTCCCTAATCAAATCCCAGCAGGTTGACATAAGCCAGGAACCGAACGCAGTTATTCCCTGCTAATTGGAAAAAGGCCTTTGGTTCTCATTAAAACAATCTTGGGGCATGGCAGGAGAAGGAGGATCTGCATTTCGTGGTGCCCAGGAAAAGCCCCACAATGCAGCTCTGAAGTAACCTGGGTTCTCCAATCCCTGCTCCCAACTGCTCCTCCTGCAGAGGGAAAGGAGGAGACAACGTGGATCTCCTGGAGGAAAAAGCAGAATTTCCAGCTGGGATATGGAAAACTTCACAAGGTCAAGGTTGGGAGAGATCTTCTCCTGGGCAGATTTGGGAATTGTCCTCAGGAAATCTGGGACAAAGAATTTGGGATTTAAAGGATCACCAGGGATGGGTGAGGAGGAACCCAAGGATCATCTCATGGGTTAGGAGGAACCCAAGGATCATCTCATTGCCCTGTCCCAGGTTTTCCAAGCCCCATCCAGCCCAGAACATTCCCAGCTTTGTGGGGCCACCTGGAGTGAGATGATCCCTAAGTCCCCCCCAGGATCTGCAGGAATTTTGTGTCCAGCCAAGGAAGGTGAGGCTGCTGATTCTGATCCTCCTGCACTTTGGGGTTGCTGCTTCCCAAAGCCCCTAAACCGGGCCTGCTAATCCCAATTAATTTCAGCACGCCCGGTTGGTGGGTTGAGACCTTTCCTGCTGTTTTGCTCTTCAAAAGAACTTGGACTGATCCGAGTATTAGCTTGAAAAACGACATGAAAAAACCCAGCTCGACAAAATACAGCGGGAGGATTAAAGAGGAAGATCAAGGGAAGAAGAAACCTGGATATTTGATAAGCTAAAGGAGTGGAAAATTTCAAATGCACATCCATTGATCCCATCTTTTTTTGAAGGTCTGGCTCTAAATATCATTGGCACATGAGAAGAAAAGCCCAAAACAACAGGCAGGGAGGTGATGTGGAAGAAGGACGGCATGAAGGCCTCCAACACTTGAGAAATTCACTTCTGCAATTAAACGGGCATTTCATTTTCTGCCTGAATTTCCACCAATATCCACGGAGAGCTGGAGACCGAGGCGGCGGCAGCGTAAACAAACCTGAACCGTTCCCAACAAAGAATGCATTGTGCTGCTGGGGCTGAGCTCATCGCTGCCCACATCGTCCCAGCAGCCCAACGCCGTTTATTTATCCAGGCCTGGACCCAGCTCTGTCTCAGTGCTGCTGCACCCCAGAGCTCCAGCAGCTCCATGGGATTCCAGCCGGAGCACCGGGAGCTGGCCCTGCTCCTTCCAGCCCAAAGACTGGTGCTACTGACCCCAAAAGTCAGAGGGGATTTTCTTATTTCAGCCTTTGCTCTGTTCCCCAAGCTGGAGAACAAATAAACCCCCAAATTTCTGCTGTTTGGGGAGAAAAGAAACCAGGAGCTGGATAGGAACATTCAATTGTGCTTTGAACAGAAGGCTGAAAGGAGGATAGAAATCCCTGACGTGTGTGTGAAAGCCAAATGAACTCATCACGGGGATGAACTCATCACCGTGGGACACACAAAGCACGGCCAGGACACTGGGATTGCTGAGCTGGGGACACAGGTAGGGCTGGCAATGGTGAAATCCCAGAATGGTTTGTTCTAAACATCAGGAACCTCCAGGAACCTCCTCCCAGCCTCAGGAGCTCACTGGGATTGCACAGACAATGGTGGAAACCCAAAATCACCAGTCCCACAATGGTTAGTTCTAAACATCAGGAACCTCTTGCCAGCCTGAGGAGCTCACTGGGATTGCACAGACAATGGTGGATTCCCAACAATCACCAGTCCCACAATGGTTTGTTCTAAACACCAGGAACCTCCTCCCAGCCTCAGGAGCTCACTGGGATTGCACAGACAATGGTGGAAACCCAAAATCACCAGTCCCAGAATGGTTTGTTCTAAACATCAGTAACCTCTTGCCAGCCTGAGGAGCTCACTGGGATTGCACAGACAGTGGTGGATTCCCAACAATCACCAGTCCCACAATGGTTTGTTCTAAACATCAGGAACCTCCAGGAACCTCCCAGCCTGAGCTCATTGGGGTTTCACAGACAATGGTGGAAACCCAAAATCACCAGTCCCACAATGGTTTGCTCTCAATATCAGCCCAAAGGAATCACCAGGAACCTCCTCCCAGCCTGAGGAGCTCCCTGGGATTGCACAGACAGTGGTGGATTCCCAACAATCACCAGTCGCAGTAGGCTCCTGGCTGAGGGAACTCATTAAACCTGGAGATCCTAAAGTGCAAACGCACCCGTGGCTGCCCACAGGAGAGGTTTGGCCACTGGATCATGTCCTCACCAGAGAACACCTCTGGAATCCCGGCTGGGAGAGAGGCGCCGGCTTTCTCCGAGCTGTTTGCAGCACATTCTGTACTTTTTCAGCCGACGGGTCATTAGCAACTAAATTATCCTTACGAGCGTCTCCTGAAAGGAATAAATGACGTTCCCGCACCGCGGAAGGATAAATCCAGCCCCATCTCCCAGCAATATTCATCCCTGTCGGCATTGCGAGCCCGGCAGGTGCGAACAGAGGCGGGAGCGCTCCGCTCACCCTGGCTGGAGGCAAATCCTCCTCAGCCTCAGGGAAGAGCAAGGGGGGAATCCCGCAGGGCCTGGGGAAGGTCGCAGCGAGCTGAGGGGGCCGTGGAGCCCCGAGCAGGGCTGCGAGGGCAGCTGGGCTCGGATTTGTCCCTCGGTGCCCTCAGGGAGCTGCTCCAGCCCAAGGCAGGGCTGTGAGGGCGGCTGGGCTCGGAGGAGCCCGGAATTTGTCCCTCAGGGCTGTGAGGGCAGCCGGATTCGGATTTGTCCCCTCGGTGCCCTCAGGGAGCTGCTCCAGCCAGCTCCAAGCCCAGGATTTGTCCCTCGGCGCCCTGAGGGAGCTGCACCGAGCCCCGAGCAGGGCTGTGAGGGAAGCCGGGCTCGGATTTGTCCCTCGGTGCCCTCAGGGAGCTGCCGAGCCCAGGGCAGGGCTGTGAGGGAAGCCGGGCTCGGAGGAGTCGGGATTTGTCCCTTGGAGGAGCCCGGGATTTGTCATTCGGTCCCCTGAGGGAGCTGCTCCATCCCCGAGCCCGGGATTTGTCCCTCATGCCCTGAGGGAGCTGCACCGAGCCCCGAGCCCAGGATTCGTCCCTGGAGCCCAGGATTTGTCCCTCAGCCCAGAATTTGTCCCTCCAGCCCGGGATTTGTCCCTGTAGCCCAGGATTTGTCCCTCTAGCCCGGAATCTGTCCCTGGAGCCCAGAATTTGTCCCTCTAGCCCAGAATTTGTCCCTGGAGCCCGGGATCCGTCCCCGCCGAGCTCCCCCCGTGCCTGGGGCCCGGCACATCCTGTTTACAGCCTGAGCTGCTGCTCCTTCCCAAGGCATCCGAGCGTGCCGATTGTTGTCCTTTGGAATATGGTAATTGGGATATTTTTACCCAGCTCCAGAACATATTTCCAGCCCACAGCAGACTTTCGACAACAATGCAACTTGGAAAGCTGTAAATATGGGCCGATCATCCCCAAACACCCAGCTAGCCTTCAACACGTCTTGGCATTTGGGACAGCAGCTCCACTCCAAACATATGGCAGGGAAAGCTTTGCCTTTGCTCCCTCCTCATTTCGTTTTTGGGGTGTTTGGAGGGTTCTGTTCCCCATTTCCACCCGTCCAGCTGGGACAGGAATGTGAGGAGGCAGCGCTGGGGTGGGCATGGACACCACAACATTCATTTCCCTCCAGAAAATCCTAAATCCCTGCCGCAGTTCCCATCCAGGGGCTGCTCCCGCTACTCCAACATTGATTTCCCTCCAGAAAATCCTAAATTCCTGCCGCAGTTCCCATCCAGGGGCTGCTCCAAGCCCTGTCCTGGGACACTCCAGGATGCACAGAGGGAGCAATTCCTGCCCAGATCCCTGCAGATTCCTGCAGAGGCCCAAGGATTTCATGAGCTTTGTTTAGAAAGCAGTAAACAAAGAGGGATGGCTTTAATGAAAAGGGACAAACAGCGTGGAAGCAGCTGGAAGGGGTTTGGGGTTTTTTTTCTATCCCAACTGTATTTTATTCCGGTCTTGAGTCACTTCCACCCCCAAATGAAGCAATTTTAATTCAGGCCAGACATCTAAGACTGCGTTTATTCACATGGGCAGCTAAAGCTTGGAGCAACCTGGGCCGGTGAAGGTGTCCCTGCCCTTGGAACGGGATTTTCTTTAGGGGCCTTCCATCCAAACCAGCCCAGAACCCTCCAGCATTCATTGGGAATTATTACAAATCCCATCGTTTGGTCGAGGTTTGTCTTTAAAAACCAAACTCCGATACATTTGTGCCTCTCGTGGTTTTGTTGTGTTCATGTAAGGTTTTTTTATCACCCTGTGCTTGTTCCTCAGAGAAGCAAAGGGACCTGAAAGAGCAAATCCCAGCAGAGCCAGAGAAAAGCAGCAAAGTTTCCTTGGAGGAAAACCCAGGAATTCCCTTGGAAAAAAACCCAGGAATTCCCTTGGAGGGAAAGGCAGGAATTTCCTAGATGGAAAACTGAGAAAAGGCAGGAATTTCCTTGGAGGAAAACCCAGGATTTACCTTGGAGGGAACTGAGGAAAGGGAGAATTTTCCTTGGAGGAAAACCCAGGATTTTCCTTGGAGGAAAACCCAGGAAAGGCCCAGGAATTTCCTTGGAGGAAAACCCAGGAATTTCCTTGGAGGAAAACCCAGGATTTTCCTTGGAGGAAAACTGAGGAAAGGCAGGAATTTCCTTGGAGGAAAACCCAGGAAAGGCCCAGGAATTTCCTTGGAGGAAAACCCAGGATTTACCTTGGAGGGAACTGAGGAAAGGGAGAATTTTCCTTGGAGGAAAACCCAGGATTTTCCTTGGAGGAAAACTGAGGAAAGGCAGGAATTTCCTTGGAGGAAAACCCAGGAAAGGCAGAAATTTCCTTGGAGGAAAACCCAGGATTTTCCTTGGAGGAATCTCCCAGAGCCAGGGAATTCTTGGGGTCTGAAGTGCCCTCAGCTCCTGCCTTCACCTGTCAGCAGCTCCAGAATCTGCGATTGCACAGGAATTGCTCTGCATGGGCACACAAACCCCAAATCCCCTTGAAGGAAGTTCCCACGCAGCCCCAACAAAAGGCATTGTCTGCAGAGCTGAATTAACACCAATTAATATGGTTTTATGGGATTAATTGGTGAAACACAGCGTGGCAGAACTTGTGGGATTTGGATAAAAACCCCAAATTTCCTGGCAAATTCAGTGGGGAGCATCAGCTGAGGTTCAGGAAGCCCATCCCAAATGTGAGGAATGATATTTTTGAAGCCGCTCCCGATGAATTCCCGTGGAAATCAATGTTGGTTTGCGGCCCCAAGCTGCCGTATATTCATTTTTTATAGGAAATCTGGCGGGTGGAAAGCACGTCTTGGGTTTCCCTATAAATATCTCGGCAGTCCCAGATGTCGGAGCACGACATAAATCCTCTCTGCTTGCAGGAAATTGTCACTGACTCCTGTCACAAAGCCCGACCGTCCCTGTCCTTCTCCAGCGTGTTCGCTTCCCAAGGAGGCCCAACTTTGTCCCCAGAATGAAATCCCAATTCTCATTTTCCCCAGAAATAAACCCAGAAAATCTCTTCCTCATACTTGGAATCATGGAAATCCACATGGGAAAATCAAATTTGGGAATTTGACCGCTCGGGTTCTGGAGCCATGGAAATAAAGAGATTTATTCCCGCTTCCAGGGAGATAAAATGATATCAAATTCAGATTATGGGTCCAATTCCCTGCATTTATCTTTCATGGATGATATCAAATCATATCATATCATCATATTGAATGATATCAAAATGATATGAAATCCAGAGGATGGAAATTCAGAGATCCATTTCCCTGCATTTATCTTCCAAGGAGATAAAATGATATCAAATCATATCATGTCATATGATCATATCATAGCAAATGATATCAAATCCAGAATATGGAAATTCAGGGATCCAATTCCCTGCATTTATCTTCCATGGAGATATAAAATGATATCAAATCATATCATATGATCATATCCTATCAAATGATATCAAATCCAGAATATGGAAATGCAAGGATCCAATTCCCTGCATTTATAAATGTAGGGAAGATAAAATGATAGGGAGATAAAATGTAGGGAGATAAAATGATATCAAATCCAGATTATGGATCCAATTCCCTGCATTTATCTTCCATGGAGATATCAAATTATATCAAATCCAGATTATGGAAATTCAGGGATCCAATTCCCTGCATTTATCTTCCATGGAGATATAAAATGATATCAAATGCAGATGATGGATCCAATTCCCTGCATTTATCTTCCACGGAGATATCAAATGATATCAAATCCAGAGTAAGGAAATGCAGGGGTGCAATTCCCGGTTAATTAGCCCTGGAACATAATTGGGTGCCAGATCTGGGCACGCCGCTCCCTTTGGCAGCCCATGAGAGGTTTCTGCAGAAAGCGCTGAGGAAATGAAGCCAATTTTGGAGCAAATTGATCAGAGTGCAGATATCGATCCTTTTGGAGCTCATCAAGGAGGGATTCTCCCTCTTTAGGAAGCCAGTGTTGCTTGTGTTAATGACTCCTTTGGTCCGGAATTCCCGCAGCAGAGGCTGCAGAAATGCATGCAGCAAATAATGCAAGGGGCTCGGGAGCAGCCGCAGCTTCTCCTGCTGGCCGCGGGAAGTTTCCAGCCCGGGTTCCGTTCCGATGGCCGCGCATCTCATTAGCATATTGAAATCATTCATCTCATTAGCATATTGAAATCGGCCGCTCCCCAAATTAAAGTGCGGGCGGCTCCAGCACGCTCTGGGCTCCGTGGCTCCTTCGGAAGCGGAACTCAGCCTTCCCCAAGGCGGTTTTTAGTTCGGCTTCCCACAAACAGGGGAGCTTTGCAGGGAAAACAACCCAGGCAACATTGAGGTACTCGGTGTTTACTACTGAGATACTCCTGACCGCATTTACCAGGGGAGAAAAGGAATTGGAATTCTGGGCAGAGTTTAGGTAAAATCGTGGGCCAGGATGGTTTTCAGTAAGAATTCTCCTTGCTGCTGCATTTTCTTGGTGGGGATCCCTCAGAGAATTTCTGGCCTTTGCAACAACCTGGGGGACTCTTCAAACCCTTTCCACCTTCAAATCCTTCCACCTCCAAATCCTTCCACCTTCAAACCCTTTCCACCTTCAAATCTTTCCACTTTCAAACGCTTTCCACCTCCAAATCCTTCCACCTCCAAATCTCTTCCACCTCCAAATCCCTTCCACCTTCAACTCCTTCCACTTTCAAACCCCTTCCACCCAAACCATTCCATGGTTGCCTCAAAGTGCCAGGAAAGCTGCTACCTCCTTCTTAAATATATTTTTAATATATTTTGACAATATTCTGCTGTATGTATTGCACTTTTGGCTCTCTCTCTCCACTCTCCAGCCCGTTCTGGAGTCAGAAACCACAGCCTGGGTCTCCATCCCCACACGATGCAAAGCAGGAACTGCTCCTCTTTTCTCCCCTTTCATTTCTCCTCGCCCATTTCTCCTCTTTCTTTTCTCCTCTTTTCCTGCTCAACGGCGGCACGAAAGCAAAAGGAAACGCATTCTCCTAGTCCAGCAGAAATATTCAAGGGGGTGAGTCAGGAGTTCCAAAAATACATTTCCTGAGCTGCAAAACAAGAGCTGGATGTTGCCATGGCACTTTGGGAAAATTCCCAAGTCTCCGGCTCGTTTCACAGATGAATCCGACGCAGCCAGCCCAGATCTCGGTCACTGTTACCGCTGATTTCATTTGTTGTTTTTGCCCTGCCTTCCAGGTCCAAAGGCAAAGCTCTGAGAGGGATTTAAAGGAGCGGGGTGGCTACGAGTGCGTTCCCGATAACGGCACGATCCCGACGCCTCCCACTATTCCAGAACGTTCCAGACACCACCCAGCAACCGTCCAACATCCAACAACACGAGTTCCGCGCTTCCCAAAATCCCGTGGGATTTTCCCAATAAAAACCTCGATTAAATCAGTTCTTGCGTTCCCAACACGGAAAAAGCAAAACCACGTCGCCAGTGCATGCTCTAATTCACATCTGTTGGAGTTTGCGGTGTCACCTCACCCCGGGTCCATCCCCACCCCATTCTACAGAGAAAAAAACCTGAACAGATCCTGGCTCTTCCCAAATTGTCACTGGAAATGGAACCCTTAAAAGCCCCTTTGCAAAGGAAAGCAGCAGGGATGGGTTTGATTTTATTGCGAAATCTCCGGTTCCTGTGAGACGCAAATCAGCTCTCAGCCATTCGCTGGTGGCGCCAGAAATCAAACTTAGGGGAGAAAATCAATAAATTAGCAATTGCCTGGGATTTCCCAATCCTACCTCAACCGTTCCCTGCAGCAGATCAACGCTGCGTTTACATTTCCAGTTTCCCGTCAAAAATAGATTTAACACCGTTCTGACATCTCAGGGTTTTTCAAGCAACAACTCCCAGGGAGCAATTCCATCCATCGGAGGAAGAGGAGGAGGGAAAGAGCCGAGGAAAAGGGATACCAAAGTGTCCAAGAGCAGAGGGGATGGGGTTTGTCCGTGGTTTGTGCAGGGATTGCATGGGGTCACCATCAAACCCCTCCATCCCAATCCATTGGGATTGCAATGGGGTCACCATCAAACCATTGGGATTGCAATGGGGTCACCATCAAACCTGGGATTGCAATGGGGTCACCATCAAACCCCTCCATCCCAACCCATTGGGATTGCAATGGGGTCACCATCAAACCTGGGATTGCAATGGGGTCACCATTAAACCCCTCCATCCCAAACCATTGGGATTGCAATGGGGTCACCATTAAACCCCTCCATCCCAAACCATTGGGATTGCAATGGGGTCACCATCAAACCCCTCCATCCCAACCCATTGGGATTGCAATGGGGTCACCATTAAACCTGGGATTGCAATGGGGTCACCATCAAACCCCTTCCATCCCAACCCATTGGGATTGCAATGGGGTCACCATCAAACCTGGGATTGCAATGGGGTCACCATCAAACCCCTCCATCCCAACCCATGGGGATTGCAATGGGGTCACCATCAAACCTGGGATTGCAATGGGGTCACCATCAAACCCCTTCCATCCCAACCCATTGGGATTGCAATGGGGTCACCATCAAACCCCTCCATCCCAACCCATTGGGATTTTCTCTCCAATGGGGTCACCATCAAACCCCTCCATCCCAAACCTTTGGGATTGCAATGGGGTCACCATCAAACCTGGGATTGCAATGGGGTCACCATCAAACCCCCCATCCCAACCCATTGGGATTGCAATGGGGTCACCATCAAACCTGGGATTGCAATGGGGTCACCATCAAACCCCTCCATCCCAAACCATTGGGATTGCAATGGGGTCACCATTAAACCATTGGGATTGCAATGGGGTCACCATCAAACCTGGGATTGCAATGGGGTCACCATCAAACCCCTCCATCCCAACCCATTGGGATTGCAATGGGGTCACCATCAAACCCCTCCATCCCAACCCATTGGGATTGCAATGGGGTCACCATCAAACCCCTCCATCCCAACCCATTGGGATTTTCTCTCCAATGGGGTCACCATCAAACCCACGTTCTCATGTCCTGGTGCCACCTCTGCCCAAATGCAGCGTCTGCAGAGCCAGTGGGAACGCTGGTGCCCACACTCCCTGCCTGTGTGCCAGTGTCCCAGAGCCGTGGGCACTGCCAGCCCCACTCTGGCTGATCTGTGCCCACTCCCAGTGCCAGTGTGGGTCGAGTGAGTTGTGCCCATGTCCCAGCCCCACTCTGGCTGATCTGTGCCCGCTGCCATGCCAGCCCGGTGGGTGAGCTGCGGGATGAGCTGTGCCCGTGTCCCATACCCGCTCTGGCTGCTCAGTGCCCGTGTCCCATACCCGCTCTGGGTGCCAGCCCGGTGGGTTTGCTGCGGATGAGCGGAACAGAGCCGGCCGTGGCTGCCCGGCAATCGCGGCTCTTTGTCTGCCCGGGCTCCCCGCTCTGCGCGTCCATCTGTTCTGCCTGGCTTTAAGTTCCCCTTTGAAGCTCCTGGGCGAGGATTCTCCTCTTTGTTTCGCCTCCGCTCCCTCACGAGCGGCTCGGAGTTCAGAGCCGGCCCACCCTGGCACCGAATTGCCAAGGAAATGAATAAATAAATTCAACCCCTCTTTTACTGGCATCCGGTTTGTTCCTTTCTCAATTTACGGTGGAAAATGTTCCTGCAGATTCCCGGGAAATGGTTAAGAAGGGAAGCGAGCGAGATGGCTTTTCTTGGGCAGAGATGGAGAAACAATTTCAATTCCTGGACTCCCAAACTTTGGGAAACGAAACACCTTTTTGTGAAAAACCAGGATTTCCTGTTTGCTCCTTGCCCCACTCCTCTGGACTGGAGCATGGAAATCACAGATTTCCTTTGCCCTGCTGCACACTGGGAATATCCCCAAATCCATCCTGAGGCTCACAAACAAACCCATTCCTTGATTTCCTCTTGGAAAAAATAAAAATAAATCTCTCTATTTGTTTCGTTGGGTTTTTTTCCCAGTCTGTTTTCCTTCCTTTGCCTCATCGAGCCAGCGATAAAACACAAAAATTGATATGGTGAAGGCGTCAAATATGGCAAGGGTTAATTAATAGTTCATTAATTTTCCCAATGGAACAGGAAATTTTGGGGGCCTGAAAGGAAGTCAGTGTCTCAGGTTTGGTGGCCCCACAGATTTGGGTTTTTCCTGTACACTAAAAACTCCTGCATGAGGAAAATATTTCTTACCCCAATATTTTGTGCAGGAAACACAGAATAAGCAGGCCCTACCAAACCCAGATTTTATCCTAAAACAAATCAGATCGCACAAAGTTGAAACACCAAACCTTTCTGAAATGCAGCTTCTAAATGAATCCCAAATGCCTGGTTTGCTCTGGGGAGGTTCAGAGCAGGGAAAAGGCAAGAGAACTCTGCCTGATTCATGATTGCCATGAATTGCACGGAGAAGGCAAAAGCCAAAGGCAGCACCGTGGCCCAGAGATGGTTTAATTGCTGCTATAAAGCCGTGACAGGGACAGCAACATTTTCCTTTCTTTGAAGGAAGTCTTGGCCTTGATAGGATCTCATTAAACCTTGCTGGCAAAGAAAAACATCCCATTTACAGGATAACATCTCCTCCTCGTGCTTCGGGTCCTTCCAGGCTTGAAACATGAGGCAGTGCCCAAGAAAAAGTGGATATTTCTCTCCTGCCTGCCAGAAAACTCCTGCAAAGAGCAGGGAACTTCCACGGAGTGGGATTTGCAGCCTGGAACGGGGAAATCCTCCTGCTGGGGATCATCTCCCTCTCTGGAATTTTTTCCTGCTGGACAATCGCTCCCAGGTTGGACTCGGTGACCTTGGAGGCCTTTGCCAACCTCAGCCATTCTGGGATTCTGTGATTCTCCAGAGCAGGTCCCACAGCGTTAAATGAAAATGGAATTTAATCTCCTCCGTGGATATGAGAAAAGAGCAGAGGAAAAAACCCTCCTGGTGCTTTTAGTCCCTTTTCAAGAAGTTCTATCCAATAAATGTCTTTGGCCAACTCCATTAGGGAGCAATTAGACCTTAATGGCCGTCTAAATCCATTATCAGTGGCCATTTAACCTTGCAATATTTAAAGATAATATTTAATTGGAGCAAATTAATGGGCTGCCTGTGAGACCAAAGAGATCAGCTCAGGCTCTCTGCTTTTCCATCGGGGATATTTCCCTTTGGGGAGCGTGGCAAGAAGCTGGGAAAGTTGCTCCTCACCTTTGGAGTTCAATAAATGAGTTAAAACCAGAGCAAAATCTCAAACAAACACCTGATTCACCCTTCTTGCTGCTGCCATTATTTCCATATTTATCCATCCACAGTTATTTTTGATCCAGGTTTCCACCATTCCAGCTTGCTCCAAGCCCTGATCTTGGACACTTCCAGGGATTCTGGGGCAAAAATTCCTCTCCAACCCTCTCAGATGTCTCCAGACCAGGGAAAATGTGAATTGCACACAGATCTAGAGATTCCAGTTTAGGAGGACATTTCCCACTCCATTCCCCAGATCTAGAGATTCCAGTTGAGGAGGACATTTCCCACCTCATTCCCAAAGAACAGGAATGAAGGCAGGGAGAACCCTCAATGCCGCGATGCTCTAAGATGTCATCGCCGGCGTCTCTCTGAAGCCAAGTGACAACATCCAACGTCTGCACTATTTCAGTGCCTGGAGAACTTCCCTGCTGGAAAAGCCTGGAGAAGCTCCAGAAGCAGGTTGCCATCTCCTCGGCACGTTGGAAGAAGGTTAGAGGTGTTTCCTCAGCGAACCGAGCGCTTTAAATAGCGCTGACTTTGCACGGCGGAGCTGGAGCTGGCGCCCGTCCACGGAATTTCCCAGAGTCACAGCCAGCCCCGGCGCCGAACACGCGTGGAACGCAGCGTGGCAGGAGGGCAGGAGAAGAGGAGAAGATCCCTCCTGCGGCACAGCCTCTGGAACTCGGCTCTGGTGGGAATCGTGGAAGGGCTTGGGTTGGAAGGACCTTCAAGCCCATCCAGTGGGAGTCATGGAATGGGTTGGATCTTCAAGCCCAGCCAGTGGGAGTCATGGAATGGATCGGACCTCAAAGCCTTTGGAAGATCAGTTTCCACCAAGAAAGCACCAGAATGCAGGATGGTGGAAGGAAGCAATGGATGGACACTAAACCTTTATTCCATCAAGGAACCACCAAAATGCAGGATGGTGGAAGGGAGTGATGGATGGACACCAAACCTTTGGAAGATCAGTTTCCATCAAGAATTGCCCTCACAAAGCTAATTAATCCCAGGACTTCCAGCCGTGGAAAGCAGCAATTAGGGAAGGTGCCTGGCCTTTGGCTCCCTCAGAGGAGCTCCATGCTGGGAGAAGACACTGGGGCCGTTCCCTGGACGTGTCCCCACCACCCTCACGAGTGTCCCCCCGGGTTTGGGGTCAGCCCATCGTGCCCCACGCGGGGAAGCGGGCTGTAATTACACGCGCTCCCGTCAGAGTGGGATCTGTAGTACATCGTTAATGTGTAAATGACTAAATAACTTAATTAGGTGAAATGAAGTGCACTTACAAGCACAGATGCTTACGTCGCATCGGGATAATGCGCTGTGTGGGAATATATCCCTGGTTTTTTTAAAGATGTTTATATTTAACACTAGGCCAAGGAAATGAGGAACACGCACTGGTGAGAAGGATGGCAAGGAATTTTTTTTTGAAAGGGAAAAATGTTTACCACATCCTTACAAACCAACGGAGGAAACCATTTTTAAATCACTTCAAAATGCTGGAAGGAACCAACTTTTTCATCCCTGCAAACGTCCCAGCGCAATCCTGAGGGGAAAAGGACAAAAAGCGGTTCTTTGGGCAAGCTCCAGCTTTCCATGGAGCCCACAAACGGAACGGGAGAAGCGCTTCCACTCATCCATATTCATCCTTCCCTCTTCCCAAGCCCTGCAACACGGGCGCTGAATGAGCCAAATGACGGCATGTGCGCTTCAAGGAGGCTTCAGGCAGGAAATGAGAGATCTCAGGCGCCATTGATGGGTGAAAGGGAAGGAGATGAGGAAGCTGTGGAGCTGGAGCACAGCTTATTGCCAGAAAACATCCTGGCCTAGTGGTCAAGTCCCTCCCAACCTAAACCAGAACTCAAGGAGAGGAAATCAATTGCCAGAAAACATCCTGGCCTAGTGGTCAAGTCCCTCCCAACCTAAACCAGAACTCGAGGAGAGGAAATCAATTGCCAGAAAACATCCTGGCCTAGTGGTCAAGTCCCTCCCAACCTAAACCAGAACTCGAGGAGAGGAAATCAATTGCCAGAAAACATCCTGGCCTAGTGGTCAAGTCCCTGCCAACCTAAACCAGAACTCGAGGAGAGGAAATCAAAATTCCCAAGCCGCAGTGCCCACATAGCATTTTTCATTATATCTTCCCCTATTTATTAATTAGCTGCCTCTAATGACAAAGAGAAGGAGCTGTTTGTGAGATGGACACCAAAAAATCCCTAAATGCACAATCAGCTGCCCAAACTTTTGGTGATTCCATCCAAAAGCTCCACAAAATTCCATTCAGATACGAGGAAGTGCCTGCACAAGTAGAAAACAACCTGGGCTAGTGGTCAAGCCTCTCCCAACCCAAACCATTCCAGATCTCAAGGAAAGGAACTCAAAGTTCCCAAGCTGCAGTGCCCACATAGCATTTTCCATGTTATTTATTAATTAGCTGCCTCTAATGACAAAGAGAAGCAGCTCTTTGTCAAAATTTCAAAAAATTCCTAAACGCAGGATTTAGGAATCTGTACAAATTTTTGATGATTCTGTACAGAACCACTGTGAAAGGAGAAGTTTTGCCTGCAAAAATGAGAAGTTTTCCCTGCAAGTCCTCTCCAGATCCCTTTTGAAGCTGGAGAAAGAAGTTGTCACAATGATTTTGGGAGAGCAGAATTTGGGACTGAGTCAAAAGTGTCGGAATAACGAGTTGGAATCTGTCGCTATTAGTCACCGCCTTGGAAGCACAGCCAAAGCCGTTCGTGCTGGGGATGTTGGAAGGAATTTTCTAGGCTGAGATGAAACGGTGAGGTGGCAAATATTGCCTTCCTCTAGGTGCAAAGGAGAATTGTACCTGGCAGGAAGGGCAGAGGAGGTGTTTGCCTCTCTCCTGGGAAATGTCACCCTCGGAGGAGCCTCCGTTTCACATCTCCTCCTTGGGAGCCAAGCGAAATCAATTAATTCTGCAACTGGAACCAATTAACCCTCGCAAAAGCACAACGCCGAGCGCGGCGGCGGTCTCTGATAAATGGGATAAACGGAGGAAATCCATAAATAAGAGCAGAAATCACCACAACCTGGGCTCTATCAGGTGGGCTCCTCATTCTTCAGAGACAGCTCGAGAGTTTGAGGGTCTGAAAACCAACAGGGACTCCCACAAAATGGGGATTTCATTGGGAGGGTGTAAAAACCAACAGGGACTCCCACAAAATGGGGATTTCAGCGGGATGGGTGTAAAATCCAGCAGGGACTCCCACAAAATGGGGATTTCAGCAGGAGGGTCTGAAAACCAACAGGGACTCCCACAAAATGGGGATTTCATCGAGGGGGTCTGAAAACCAACAGGGACTCCCACAAAATGGGGATTTCAGCAGGAGGTTCTGAAAACCAACAGGGATTTCCACAAAATGGGGATTTCAGCTGGATGGGTGTAAAATCCAACAGGGACTCCCACAAAATGGGGATTTCATTGGGAGAGTGTAAAATCCAACAGGGACTCCCACAAAATGAGGATTTCAGCGGGACGGGATGGGATTGATCCCATTTAACTGCAGCACCTCAAAGCAGGGCCGTGCTCCCCGAGCCGGCTGTACAAGGGGGATGAAGAGAGATCCCTTGAAAGAGACACCTTAAACTCTTATCTTCAAGGGAGATAAAGCTGCCTTATCTCATTCAGACGCTGTTTGAGGGAGATGGGTGCCATCTGTGACACGAGCCAGCAGCTCGGCCTCCCTTTCCTTCCTTGCCTTCCTTCCCTTCCCTGCTCCCAGCACAGGAACAATGCTGTGCCTCCAATCCCTGCCTGAATCCGTCCCTGGCCTTATTCAGCTTTTTTTTTGCCCTTTTCCAAGCAAATTCTGAGCCTGCTCGACAGATTATCGCAATTCTCTCCCGAGCCAGGTCTCGCCGACAGCAAGGGGCTTAAAGCAGCAAAACATCCTTGTAAATATTATTGATAATATTCTTGTCAATATTATTCATCACATTCTTGTAAATATTATTCATCTCCTGGTAAATATTGGCAATAAAATTCCAAAGTGGTCCCAGTGAACACAGAGCTCCATCCCACCCCTCTGGACACCAGCACGGGTTGATTTTTCCGGCGCTGAGCTGAATAACAGGAAACAAGTTTCTCTTCTAAAAAATCAGAAAGAAATAAATCTGCTTCTTTTCTAATCCTGCACTTTCTATTTAAGCTCCTGCTCTTTTGGATTAAGGAAAGAACAACTCGCCATTAGGGCCTGCCCTGTTTATCAACATCGCAATTGTGCCCGAGAGCCGCAGGAATTATTTTACACTTCAAAAGATGCTAGAAACCAGTTTTATCTCTATTTAAAGTTTCAATATAATGTTTAATAAAACTCATCCTCCCCTTCTAGTCAGACACTGTGGTTTGATGGCTGCGAGCCTTTGCAGGGAGGGGGATTCCGGGAGCGGAAAAATGCAAATAAAAATGACTTGACCTGCTCAGTTTTGGCTTACAGGGGTTTCGCTTCCTTCCTCCCCTCGCATTAAAAAGAAGTTTTTAACAGGCAGGAGAAGGTTGAAATGACAGGGCTGAAGCCGCTGCCTCAGTCCCATCCGTGGACGCAGGAGCATCCTTGGTTTGGAATGTGTGTCACCAGTGCCCCACAGCACACTCACAAAGCAGTGGCACAGCTTTCAATTGTGCCTTTGTGCTGCCAAAAAACTCCATTTTGTGCCCAGTTCTGCCCCAGATAACGAAGGGCTTTTCCCGTCCTAAAGGAGCCACTCTGTGTCCATGATCTAGAAACTGATTCTCAGTTTGAGAAATTCTGGTGCTGCAGCTGAACTGGGCGTGTGGCTGAAAGGAGAGGACAATTTAATGCCAAGAATTCTGTGGTTAGAGCCGGTGCCAGGGCAGCGGCACCTGCGCGAGGCGCGGCGCGCGACGGGGACGGATAAAATCCAAGCTCCGTCCGTCTGTCCTGACCCTGGGTGTCCTTCCAGGTGAAATTCCTGTCTGCAATTCCTATTTGAGCAGCACGTTCCCAGGGTTTGCTGTGCATTTCAGCCATGGGCAGCATCGCTGCTCCACACTGACCAAAGCTTTGCACGAGCACCGAGCGAGCGCCGGCGCCGCTGCTAATTACCATGGCCTCCATAAGGCACAGATTCCAGCCTGGAAACACGGATCCGGGCAGGGAAATGGGCAATGGGTGGAAAAGGACAAAAAATTTACAGTATATGGATAAAACAAAAAAATTATGGACTATAAATGAGAACTTTGGGAGAGGGAAAAGCCCGACGTCCAATGTCCTCCATGAGAGAGAGTTTTCAGTATGGAAAAATAAATCCATGCAGGGAAAATGGGGAAAATAAATGGAATGAAACCAACAAATATGTGGTAGTAATAAGATTAAAAATAAGATTGTAATAAATAAAAAATTAATTAAAAATAAGTAAGATAAATAATTTATATATAAATGTAATTGAGAACCTTAGGAGAGGAAAAAGCCCAATGTCCAATCTCTTCCATAAGGCAGAGATTCCAGCATGGAAAAAGGAATCTATGGGGGAAATATATGGAATAAAACCAACAAATATATGATATATAAATAAGATTTAAAAATTATATTGATAATTTTGTAATTTATATAAAAAATTATATATATATATATTATAAATATAATTGAGGACCTTAGGGGAGGGAAAAGCCCGATGTCCAATCTCTTCCATAAGGCAGAGATTCCAGTGTGGAAACATGAATCCATGCAGGAAAAATGGGGGAAATATATGGAATAAAACCAACAAATATATGATCTATAAATAAGATTAAAAATGTATATATAAATAATTTATATATAAATATAATTGAAGACCTTAGGGGAGGGAAAAGCCTGATGTCCAATGTCTTCCATAACACAGAGATCCCGGCATGGAAAAATGAATCCATGCAGGAAAAATGGGGGAAATATATGGAATAAAACCAAAACATATGTGGTAGTAATAAGATTAAAAATAAGATTATAATAAACAAAAAAATTAATTAAAAATAAATAAGATAAATAATTTATATATAAATGTAATTGAGGACCTTAGGAGAGGGAAAAGCCCGATGGCCAATGTCCTCCATAAGGCAGAGATTCCAGCATGGAAAAATGAATCCATGCAGGAAAAATGGGGGAAATATATGGAATAAAACCAAAACATGTGTGATATATAAATAAGATTTAAAATCTATATTGATAATTTTATAATTTATATAAAAAATTATATATATATATTATAAATATAATTGAGGACCTTAGGAGAGGGAGAAGCCCGATGTCCAATGTCTTCCATAAGAGAGAGATTTCAGTATGGAAAAATGAATCCATGCAGGAAAAATGGGGGAAATATATGGAATAGAACCAACAAATATATGAGATATAAATAATATTGAAATTTATATTATATACCAATTTATATTATATTTATATTAAATATATAAATTAAAAAATCATGGAGTATAAATGTGGACCTTAGGGGAGGGAGAAGTCTGATGTCCAATCTCTTCCATAAGGCAGAGATTCCAGCATGGAAAAATGAATCCATGCCGGAAAAATGGGGGAAATATATGGAAAAGAAACAAAAAAAAATGCAGTATATAAGTAAGAGAAAATAATTTCTGAAACACAAATGAGAACTTTAGGAGAGGGAAATGCCCGATGTCCATTCGCTAATGCAGCGGTTCATAAATGAATCCTCTGCTTTGTGGTGTTTACAAAAGAGCTAATTTTAGGAAAGGGAATTTTGCTCTGTTTATCCAACAAGACCCAGGATTTCCTAAGTAAGTGGATGTTTCCTTAGAGTATAAAATCAACAAAGGGATTAGGGACAGCAAGCCCAAGTGAGGCGACGCTTGCTGACAACTCGGAGCCCGCCGAATAAAGAATGGTCCGGGCTCAGCTCGGCCCTCACACATCATTTTGTGCACAGTCCAAGGGAAACAGCTCATCTGGGAAAAGCAGGGAAACTGCACAAACCCACGGCGTGCTGCTGCTGTCAGGCTCTCAGGCCACCTCCATCTCTGACGGGGCCTCTCCCAAAGTGCCTGCTGTCACTTGTCCCTTAAAAACACGATTAAAGCTGGGTTGTGCCCTATGGAGGTCTCAGCAGAGACAGACTGCGCTCCCAGCCATCCCCAAATCCACCCAAACAGCCCCGTGCCACCGGAATTACAGCGCTTGGCTCTGTCCCAACCTCTTCCCTGGCTCTCTTTGTTCCTGAAATCCCAGAGAAACGAGTCTGCTCCGGGTAATTTCATTAATCCCAAATATTTCAGCCTCTCCTCCGTCAGGCAGGCTGGAAGTTTGTATTCCAGCCACAAACTTCCCGCCGAGGTTTGTCCTGGAAATGCTGCCGGACTCTTCAGAGCAGGTGCTCCTGCAGTCCAAGGCCATAATTCAATCAAGCCTTGGGCTGACGTCAGGAACAAAAAACAACTCAAAGGCTGTTTGTGAACGGGCCCAGAACCCCTGAGATTCAATTAGAGCCTTGATATTCCATGGGGAATCTTATTTAGCTGGATTTCATATCACCGAAGCTTGGGAGCGGTTATTTATCAAACGGGGCGAGCGCATTTAAATGTACAGGCAGCGGAACGGCGCGTTAGCCCCAGCATCCCAAATTTTCAGCAGCAACACGGGCAGGAAAACAGGCTGAATTCTACATACAACAGCACAAACAGAACCCAATCCCCATTTTTAGGGATTATGGCTAGGAATGAACCCGGGCACTTCTGTGTTTTGTCATTTGTGGACAGGCAGAAATGCACAGTGATGTCCCAGAGGGTTTTGGTTTGGGGTTTTAACATAACTTGGCTGGGATGACGGATCACACACATATAGGGTGCAGGATACACACACATGTACAGGGTGGAGGATACACACACACATGTAGGGTGGAGGATGCACACACATGTAGGGTGCACAAAAAGAACCCAATCCCTGTTTTTTAGAGATTGAACCCAGGGATTTCTGTGCTTTGCCATTTGTGGACCGACAGAAATTCTGATTTCTGTGTCCGTGATGTCTCACAGGGTTTTGGGTTGGGTTTTTAGCATCACTTGGCTGGGATCGTGGATCACACACATATAGGGTGGAGGATACACACACACACACATAGGATGGAGGACACACACACGCACATAGAGGGTGGTGGACACACACATGTATAGGGTGGAGGATACACACATAGCATGGACGACACATATAGGGTGGAGGATACACACACAGCATGAAGGATACACATAGCATTGAGGATACACACATGCACATATAGGGTGGAGGATACACATGTGTAGGGTGGAGGATACACAGATGTATAGAGTGGAGGATACACGTACACATATAGGATGGAGGATACACACAAAGCATGGAGGATACACACATACATAGCATGGAGGATACACACATACATAGCATGGAGGATACACACATATAGGGTGGAGGATACACACACAGCATGGAGGATACACACAAAGCATGGAGGATGCACACATACATAGCATGGACGATACACACGTAGGGTGGAAGATACACACACATATAGGGTAGAGGATACACACACACATAGCATGGAGGACACACACACGCACATATGGCATGGAGGATACACACATGTGTAGGGTGGAGGATACACACACACATATAGGGTGGAGGTTACACACACAGCATGGAGGATACACATACAGCATGTAGGATACACATATAGCATGGAGGATACACACCCAGCATGCAGGATACACACACATGTATAGGGTGGAGGATACACACAAAGCATGGAGGATACACACACAGCATGAAAGATACACACACACATAGGGTGGAGGATACACACACACATACATAGCATGGAGGATACACACAGCATGGAGGATACACATATAGCATGTAGGATACACACACATGTATAGGCTGGAGGATACACACATAGCATGGAGGATACACCCAGCATGGAGGATACACACACAGCATGCAGGATACACACACGTGTATAGGGTGGAGGATACACACACAGCATGCAGGATACACACACGTGTATAGGGTGGAGGATACACACACAGCATGCAGGATACACACACATGTATAGGGTGGAGGATACACACAAAGCATGGAGGATACACACACACATAGGGTGGAGGATACACACACACATACATAGCATGGAGGATACACACAGCATGGAGGATACACACACCCATACATAGCACGGAGGATACACACAGCATGGAGGATACACATACACACAGGATGGAGCGGGTAACACGCACATGACAGAGAGACGCCCATCCATGACAAAAGGACGCACACGTGTGACAAAGCAGATGTCTGTACACACACATCCATGTGCCTAAAGGGACCCTGCACGCACACATGACAAAGCAGCAGACAAAACCGCCACGCACACAGAGGATAAAGCAGACGCCACGCACACGTGTGGCAGGGCAGAGTGCCACACATGACAGAGCGGGTGTCACGCACACGCATGACAAAGAGGGAGCCTGTCCATTCCCACCCACACACAGGCAGCCAGCAGTGCCCAGCCCTGCCATTGGGAAGCTGGGCACAGGGCAGGAAGGCCGGGAATGCTGCCAGCAATGGCGCCTGCATCCTGCGTGGCACCTGCCGCCGCCGCTTCCCCTCTCCCGGGAGCCTGGCTCCTGCTCCTGCTGTGCCAGGGTCACTGCTGTGCCACAGAGCTGCAGCAAAGCTGGAGTAAACCCCGAGTAAAGGGCACGGAGAGAAGCCGGCCGTGCCCAATCCCTCAGAGCATTGGCCAGACCCCGCAGTCCGGCGGCGCCGGCTCCAAACTGGACACACACCCGCACACACAACAATGGCACGCAGCTACTACTGCCATTACTAGCAGGAGTAGGCTTGAAGGATGTGGTGATTGCCACAAAGCTCTCACGCCAACAGTGCACCCAGAATGATCCCATTTTTCCATCCCCCTGGCTGGATGAAGTGCCACTGCCTCACGTTTACCATGGAGGAAGGAATCGACACCCCAGCCTCTCTCCAGGCTTTTCCTGATGGAATTTGCTAGCAAAAGAAATTCCACAGCAACATTAAAATAAATCTAAAATTCATTAAGAATTTGGGCATAAATTAAGAATTTATTTCGGCATTCCGGCCCTCTGCTTTGCCAGGGAATTTTCCCTGCAAGCGGCTCTGAGATGGAAATTTGTGCCCGATTTCAATGGCGCCTGCATCCTGCGTGGCACCTGCCATCGCTGCCTCCCCTCTCCCGGGAGCCCGGCTCCCGCTCCTGCTGTGCCAGGGTCACTGCTGTGCCACAAATAAAGCTGGAGTAAACCCTGAGTAAAGCACACAGGACAGAACCCAATCCCTCAGAGCATTGGCCAGACCCCGCAGTCCGGCGGCGCCGGCTCCAAACTGGACGCACGCCCGCACACACAACAATGGCACGCAGCTACTACTGCCATTACTAGCAGGAGTAGGCTTGAAGGATGTGGTGATTGCCACAAAGCTCTCACGCCAACAGAGCACCCAGAATCCACCCAAACAATCCCATTTTTCCATCTGGATGAAGCTCCGCTGCCTCACGTTTACCATGGAGGAAGGAATCGACACCCCAACCTCTCTCCAGGCTGTTCCTAATGGAGTTTGCTAGCAAAAGAAATTCCACAGCGGCCTTTAAAAAAAGATTTAAAATTCATTAAGAATTTGGGCATTAATTAAGAATTTGGGGCACTCCTCTGCTTTGCCAGGGAGTTTTCCCTGCAAGCAGCTCTGAGATGGGAATTTGTGCCTGAATTTCCAGGCTGGAAAGCTCGGAAGGACACAGAGGTGAATTTTGGGCCAGGACACCTCCCAGAGACCCCAGAATCAGTGCAGGCCCCTCCATGTGTGGATGGCACCGACCGAGGGGCAGCATCAGCTGCGGGAGGGAATTTGGCACCGACTTTTGCCCATAAATAAGGGCAAATTCAATTATTGCAGGGAGCGGGATGGAGCCGGTGCAGCAGCAACTCCTCGGAGTAGCCCCTGGCAGATGGCACATCCTATGCCATGTATATTCATTTTCTGTGCTCCATCATCTGAAACATTCCCAGGTTAGCCCAGCTTTTCTCCCTCGTGTCCACCACCCTGCTATCTGGGAATATTTTGGGAAAGGACCTTTAAGCCATAACTGCTCCTTAGAAAATTGCAGAGCTGTTGTTGTATTTAAATCCCAGCGTGCAAACCTCAGATCACCGGGCCCTCCCTTTTTCCTGCCATTTGCAGAGCCCCGCATTTCCAGCTACAACAAGTTTACCACGAGGAGTAAATGTTTGAGCTGTGAAGCTTCCAAAATGACTTTGTTTATCAGAGCAGATGAAGGAAAAAAAAAGCTGAAGGAATCATTTGAAGCTCAAAGCAAAACTGTTTATAGGACAGCTTTTAGTGCTCCAAGATTCCAGAGAGATTTCAGCAATTAGCAGCATAAACTTCCATAACTTAATTCCCTTCTATATGTGCATTATTTATTCCCTGTTACAATTCCACAAAGAGATTCCCTGATCCTATAAAAAAACCTCAAAACAGATTCTTCACAACATTCCTGAGATCCCAAAGCAGGGCCTTGAATCCTTTGACTTAGCAGACTTAAATCCTGCTAATAAGGAAAATATAATGCTCAAATTCTCTTTAAATAATGGGAGGGAGATTAAAAAATTCAATCAATTGATTTTTGCAGTAGCAAAAAAATCAATAGTGAAAGATGAAAATTTTGTGTTCCCGGGATTATTTGTGCCTATTTCGTGTTCTTTGGGAATTCAGGCCACAATTTGTTCCCTCAGATCCAGGGAATATTGGGAGCCATCATTCCTGCTCCTGCTAAACTTAAGAAAAATTAAATCACTTGATTTTTGCAAAAATCAGCAGTGAAAGATGAAAATTTGGTGTTCCCGTGATTATTTGTGCCTATTTCGCTTTCCTTGGGAATTCAGGCCACAATTTGTTCCCAGATCCCTGAGATCCAGGGAATAATGGGAGCCATCATTCCCATTCCTGCTGAACTTGAGAAAAATTTAATCACTTTATTTTTGCAGTAGCAAAAAAATAAATTAAAGATGAAAATTTGGTGTTCCCAGGATTATTTGTGCCTATTTCGCTTTCCTTGGGAATTCAGGCCACAATTTGTTCCCAGATCCCTGAGATCCAGGGAATAATGGGAGCCATCATTCCCATTCCTGCTGAACTTGAGAAAAATTTAATCACTTTATTTTTGCAGTAGCAAAAAAAATAAATTAAAGATGAAAATTTGGTGTTCCCAGGATTATTTGTGCCTATTTCGCTTTCCTTGGGAATTCAGGCCACGGAATTCCAGAAGAATTCTGACAAAAACCCACATGAATCTGGGAGTGGCACGAATACAAATCCAATAGGAAAAAGCCAAATTGTACCTCACATATTTTTGTTTCCCTGAACTCGGAGCCAGGCCTAAGTTCCCTGGTTTAATTTGGTTCCCAGATCCCTGAGATCCAAGGAATAATGGGAGCCATCATTCCTGCTCCTGCTAACCTCCAAAAAAAATTCAATCACTTTATTTTTGCAAAAATCAGCAGTGAAAGGTGGGAATTTGGTCCTGTCCCTGCTGAACTTGGCAAGGACAGCGCAGCATCCCCACACCGAGTGACATTTGGCTGCAGTGGCTCCGACGGGCAATTCTGAATTATGAAATATATTTAAGGTAGCGTGGAAAGAGGGTGAGAACAGCACCTAAAAATCTCCATCTCCCTTATCCAAGGGGAATGAGTGAGCTGGGTTTGTGGGGTTAATTACCACCACGGCTCCCAGACTGAGATATCTGAAATATCAGCCTTGGAAAACGGGGAATAGAATTCCAGAGCCCTGGAATTCTGCCTGGCAAAGGTGGCAATGTGAGGAGACGCAGACAGAGCCAACACCCAAACTCCAGCATCCCTCTCCCTCTTTTCTGGAACATCCCGTGCAAAACGGGAGCCGCCCATGGAACCGCAGCAGCTGCCTTTTCAAAAGCAAGTTTTTACACAGAAATCTCCATTATAGGGTTTTTTCTCTCTTTCTTATTCTTTTGAATGGCATTTCTGCACCAAACTCAGCCCTGGTTTCCCAAACCCTGCCTGGCACGCTCGCTGTTCCCACTGAGAGCAGCGGGATCCCAGGTGGGCCTCACCTGAGCAGCCCCAAAACATCTTCCTAATTCCATTTTTGTGATGATCAAACAACAGCCACAAAATCCTGCAGCTTTGCCACACTCCAAACCCAGACTGTACCTACAAAAACCCCGCAATATTCGTCAGAATTTCCGCACCGCATCAAAAACCCCAGGAACTGAAACTGTGCTGGATTTGTGATTCCCTCGTTAGGGATGTATTAATTTGTTGCTCTAATGCAGGCCAAGCCCTAATCAAACTAATGGCAAAATGAAAAGCGAGGATTTAAATCCTTTCGAGGGACTTTGCTGGGTTTGCTCAGGCAAAGATTGGAGATTTTTCCCTTTTTCTGGGCAATGATAAAAATTCCGCTTTCCTCTGATTCTGCTGCCACCCACACGCTATTCAAACAGCTACAGAGTGGGCAATCCAGAACAGATGCTCCCAAACGGAGGTAAAATTCCAGCCTTTAAATAGAAGGAGCAGAAACTGAAGGCAATCAGGAAGATGTGGGCTTTGATGAACAGATAAAAAACCGAAATATGTCAAATGTGACAGACCCGGGGAATTCTTGGGGGAAAAGCTCCTTCAAAATCCGATCCCCAGCGATCATCTCTTCATTTTATAGCGCCTCGCGCTCAAACGGGGATCAATTTCAGATAAATTTACTATGGAAGCCATTGCAAACTCCTCCCAAAATTTTAGTCGATGCGAGAAAATGAAATTTTTTTTTGGCAACCGTCCTAAAAAAAGGGCAAACAAAGCAGGAAAAATAAAAAGCAACGCCCCACTTCAGCCCCACTGAATGTGCATTGTTCACGCGAAGTAACAGCTATTAAATCACTTTCCAAATAGGATCTAAATTGGAGGCGGCTCCGGGGGAGCTCGCTGCCCAGCGCCTCCGCTGTCCCCCAGTTCTCCCAGCGCGGGTCAGAGGCTGCAGCCTTGCTCCAGTGCCCCGCGCCGAACACCTGCGAACATCAAACGCCAGCTCCTGCTCCTTTCCTGGCCTGACAAAAGCCTTTCATGTGAAAAATGCTCCCTGGGAATGTCACGGCTGGAGCTCAGGTTACATTCCTTTCTCCCTGCGGCCCTCCCCGCTTCGGAACATGGGGAGAAGCCATGTTTGTGGAATTCGACATTCAAAGGGAGCGGGGCTTTACTTTCTTTTCCCTCGCGCGTCGCAAATCACAACACGGCATCACGGATTAGCCGAGCAAAAAGCCACGGGGATGACTTTAAGCAGGAATTATTCCCACACTTCCTAAAGTCCACTTAGTTTCACTTCCCTGCTTGGGATTACTTTGAGGCGCCTGCTTTTTATTTTAATCTCCCTTTTCCTCCCCTCTGGAGCAGAACTTTGGGCTTAGTGCAGACAATCTCCTGCAATCCGGTTTGAAAGAGGAATATTTAAAGGTCAGCTCAAACTTCAGAGGGACAACTTGCAGAAGGAAAAGCAGGATGCAATTCCCCGTTAGCAATCTGCATAATTACAAAAACAGCCTCTGTCCGCTGTTGCTCACGGCCAGGTATTCATTCCCAGATCCATCCCAATTTCCCAGCCCTGGACAAACAACGGCCACCAAGTCCATCCTCAAGGCCACAAATGCACCCTTTAGCCAGGAGCAGCGGGGGGAATTCACCCCCAGGTTTTGGTGCAAATTCCCCGTTTAATGAGCCAGCAATAACAGTGCAAGTGGGAAACTGGCTCGATTTTCCCTCCCAGAACCACCCTGTGCTGCCATTGTGCGCCAACCGCCGCCGCTCCGCCGAGCCTCTCCCTCATCCTCCTCCTGCCACGGCTGTGCCAGGGAATTCTCTGGCAATTCTGGCCAGGTGCTGCTTTAAGTGGCTTTTATCTCCTTATTCCTAACTTCCTGCAGCTCATTAAATCATCCTCCTGCCTACCAAAATTCCTCCGATTCTTTCAATTCTTAAACCCAATTTGATCGCTCGCTGCTCCGATTTGTGCTCCTGATCCCGATGACTCCAGAGGTGAGCTTTAGAAGGAATTGTTAAATATAACTCTGGAGTCATTTGCTGTCAGCCCAAGTGGTGCTTGCTGCATGGACTGGGCTCTGAGCATGACAAATTGATTCGTCTGGCACAACCACTCCAGTGAAAACAAATAGAGTGGAGATTCTAGATCCGGCCTCATCACTTCCAAAATTGTGGCAGAAAAGGACAAAAACCGGGATTCAAACCTATAGCTCATGGTTGGAAAGTTAGCCCAGCCCAACAGCAAAATTCTCCAAGTTGCTAGCTCTCAATATAAGCAAGTTGCTCTCTCTCAATATAAGCAAGTTTGGGAAGATAAACCAAACCCAGGTTGTCACTTAGAGCCAAAATAGAATAAATAGAGCCTAAATAGAATAAAAGGCACCAAATGAGAGTTTAGGTGGAGATTGATCTGAAGAAAACCAGACCAAACCTCCAAGCCGAAATCCCGCTCAGGAAATAAAAACCTAAACGACGCCCCAGTGCATTGAATAAAGCAGTGAATAACGAGGAGTCCTGAAAAGAGCAAAGCTGCAAATTCCAGGTGTGAAACTCCCTGCAAGGAGGGGTTTCTCTGTGAATTTCAGAGGAGCCTTGCCCGAATTCCCCACACAGTGTGCTGGCATGTGGAATAGTCTGGGAATTCAAGCCCCGCTGCTCCCTACCTGTGCACGGAGGCACGGAAAGGCAGCTGCATCCCAGGGCAGGGAAATGTGCACAGGGATCTTTGGGAGCTCTCGTTTGTCGGGCACAGAAAAGCCCCTCCAGAAACTTGGGTTGCCAGACAATCCCTGTCCACACACGGTGCGCGCAGAGAGCCCCGGGAGCGCTTTTGTCATCCCAGGGCTGCTGGCAGGGAGCGCGGGAGATGCCCAGCAGCCCTGCCACAGCCACCTCCATCTCAGCAAAGTCTTCCCAAACACCCTCGTGTCTGAAACCAAAACAGCCTGCCTGAAAGCAGCCAGAGAAAGTCACCGGAATGATTTCATTCCCAAAAATTATTCCATCAGCACACAGCCCTCTCTAATCCTAAAGACTTTTTTCCTGCTGGTTATTCTGGGATACTTGTTTTATTTATTGAACTGCTACAGCCTTCAATTCTGCTTCAATTCTAATGCACAAAATTAATTTGCACACAAGAGGTTTTGACTATCGTCCCCGACAGACAAAGACAGGCTTTGGAATTGGAAATAAAAAATTCTCCAGGGCTCAAATCACTAAAAGAAAAAGATAAATCTACTGTAAAACTAGAACAATTTTAAGCAATGATTAAACAGAGGCGAAGTCCAGGGATTTTTAAAAAATCACAAATGTGTGGCGACGCTTTAAAAACCTCCCAGGCTCGTGGAAATAACAATAATAATAATAATAAAAATCAGAATGAGAATAAGCGGCGCTTAGGAATAATTCCGCTGCAATCCGAAGGGATCTGCTCCCCACGAGAGATTAAAGCACCACAACAAAGGTAATGCCTATGGAGAAATAAATCCCAACGCTTTCGCAACGCACGGAACAAAAAACGGTACATACTTGAGCCACTAAAATGTCCACTTGCCAAGGAAGTTGGTCCATTTTTCCCGCTGCTCACAGGAGGAGAAAACATCTAAAATAAAAACAAACAAAGAGGCATTTACTAGTGCGAAAGCTGCAATTGGCGAGGCCGGCGGCGGTCCGAAGTTGCTGGCGCATTCCTTAGGAGTTTGTCTCCCCGAACCGACCGTGAGCCCCCACAGCCCTGCGAAGGCAGAGTCCGGGTTGCTCGCATCCCCCGGCGCCCCTCGGCACCAGCATCCCGCTTTTCTCAGGCTCATTAGCTTCCCAAACAATCTGCCCTCGCCGGAGCCTCTGAGCCCAGCAGCGTTCTCCTCCGACCAAATTTGGGATGCGAAAGCGCCAAAAAAGTTGGGATGGGTCGCGACCTTGGTCATCAACGTAGCAACGTCCATTTCCATCCCGCTCCAGGATTTGCCTGGCATGTGGGAACCCAAATAATAATAATGCAAAGTGCCACCTGCCCTAAATTCTCATTCCGTCTCTCCCACCGAGCAATTGGAAGCCAGGCTCGCTCCTCGCCCCCTCTCCCTCCCTCTCGCACTCCTCTCTCTCTCTTCCCAGCATTTATTTCGACCCTAATTGGTTTCTCCCTTCTCCGACGTGTCTAGTGGATAATACGCACCTTCCCTGAGTCAGAGCCTGCAAAAAGCCAAGGAACAAATGGGAAAAGTGCACCAACAAGCAGAGAGGGGGCTGCGAGGCTGCCGCAGGCTACGATTGCTGGCCAAACTTCCCCGAGCCATCCCTCAGAAGCCGAGGCTGGAGCAGCAGCACCAGCCTGGAGCACGCAGGGGAAAGGGGGGGGCCGCGGGAGCAGAGCTGCCTCTCGCAGCACAGGCTCCTGCCCAAAATACAGAACTAAGTGGATAGAGAGATATTCCTGACATATTGGGGGGAAGGGAGGGGATGGGGAGAGAGAGGAAGGAAGGGGCTGGAGGGGGAGGGGGAGCCTGACAAAACTAGACAAGTGCACGCGTCCGGCGCAACGTTCGGCCTCCAAAGCAGCCCAGGGGGACAAAAATCCCTCTTTGCCTCCAAAATCGCTCCCAAATCCTGCCCGGGGCGGGGACGAGAAGCTCGGAGCGCTTTTAATGCCAGCAGAAGCCATAGGAGGTTTCAGGGAAAACTTTAAACTGAGACGGTCGTGGATTTCTTTGCACTTTCCATGTGCCAAAATCGAAACAAGGGAAGAACCGAAAGGAGAATATCAGCGAGTCATTAGCAATTAATTAGTTGATGTGCCAACGACGCTCGAAAATCGAAAGCACAATAAAAGTGCAATATCGGTACGATGGAATGATGAGAAATGGTCAGTTTTCGGGGCGTTTCTTTTGGCAGGAATGATTTGAGCCGTCCGAGACATGAAACCAAGCTGCGAACGCGCCTGCATCTCCCATCACACACAATCAGAAAGACTAAAAATACTCAGTTTGGATTTTTTTTTTTTTAAGCGAAAAAAATATTTACCATGCTTCTAGCTGCTGATTAAAAATTGCCCAATGCACTTAGAGCACAGTTTGGGGTTGGTTTTGTTGCTTTAGGGTTTTTTTTGGCTGGATTTTCTTTTTGTTACCAGAGCAGCTAGAAATTTTTTTTATTTTTTTTTACAGCTGTTGCTAATTTCCACCGTTGTTTCTTACCGCACTGAAATCCAGTAAATCACTCAGTTCTTTGTCCGTCCCTAAGGCAGCCATTCGCTGTTGGTGATGCATTTTAGCAAAATCACACAAACCTAGAAACATGGAAATAACCGCAATCAGAAATCCCGAGCCTTGCAGGAAACACAGTCGGATTTTGCTTTTTCAAGGGGGGTCGGGGAGTGGGTGGTTGAGAAGAAGAAGGGAGGGGAAAAAAAGATGGAGGGGCAGCAAAAAAAAAAAACACCCAAAAACACAACAACGAGAGGAAAAAAAAAAAGCGATATTGTATTTCCAAAGAGGCGAGCCAAACCCGGCAACATCCACTCTTAAACCCAAATCCGGAGGAGAAAAAAAAAGGCAAAGCCTCGCTCCCGGAGCATCATTTATGCAACAGGAGGTTCAGCGAGGAATGAATGAGGATCCCAGAGAAGAAACTACAGCCATCCGCTCCCAACTTTTTCCCTTCTCCTTCTTCCACGCAAAGTAGCGTTCGGAGGCACAAACGGCAAAGAGCGAGGAGCAAAAAAAAGCCACGGCGAGATGCGAAGTGCAGGTTCCGGGGGCGGGGGGGGCAGCGGGGGACAATTAGCCCCGATTCCTAATTTGCGGAGAGCGGGGGGGGATGAGGCCGACAGCGAGCCGGCGGCTCGGGCCTGTGCGAGGCAGCCGGGGGGAGGGGAGCGCGGCGAGGCAGGGAGGGAGAGGGAAGGGGCCGGAGCTCGGCCCGAGCCCGGCCGGCCCCGCCGTACCCGCGGCCGCCGCTCATGGAGCTCCGCGGCCGGCTGCCGCCCGCTGCCGCCGCACTTTAACGAGGGTTCCACCTTGGATTCGCCCGGCTCGCGCACACATGGCCAAGCGCGTTTATACGGGGCCGCGGACGCACGTGACGCGGGCGCTTGGCCGAAAGGAACAATATTTTTTTCCCCTTTGGATTCCCCGTTCCCTTCGCCTTTTTGTTTTTTAGATTTTTTTTAGCTAAAACCCTGCTTTGTTTTGGTCGCCTTACTCGCAACGCCCAGCTTTGCCATTTTCCCGGAGCATCGGTGCAAAGTTTGCGAAGCAGCCCCTTGGATTTAGGCGCAAGTTTTTGGGGATGCTGCCAGCCCCCCCTCCTCCCCTGTCCCCTCGCCCTTCCTGCTTCCCTCGCCCTTCCTGCTTCCCCCATCCCCTCCGCCACTTCTATTCCGCCCTTTCCCCCCGCAGGCCGGACACCGCTAGAGAGAACTCCTGGGAGTTCATTTTCCGGCAGGAAATAAAGCGGCGAGTCCCCGCGTCTGCACCTTGGTGTATTTCCCACACGTGTAGTTACAGCTATGCAATGTATATACAATGTAGCGATTCACACAGCCCAGAACTTGCACTTTCTTTTCTTTTCTTTCCTTTTTTTTTTTTTTTAAATAACACATCGGGATCGACAATTTCAATCAAAAAATAAAAATGAAAGGAAAAAAAAAAAAAAAAAAACACAGACAAGTTAGTCTAACAGCAAATTGGAACTTTACCTTAAATGGCCACAAATATGTTCACAATATTCCAAGGGGGGAAAAAAAAAGGAATAAAAAAATAATCAAAATAAAAAAGAGAGGAATCTTCTGCCAAAGTGCTTTATTGTCTCACACGTATGTGACCCTCCAAAACCACCAAAAAGTAGGGAAAGTGTCAGTCCTGCTCCGGGTTATTCCACAGCTTTACAGGCACACTACACCTGGCTTTGTTGGGATTTGGGGGGCCCGGCCACCGGCCACAAAAATCATATAAATTAGATTTCAAAAATTTCAAAATTCAAAACCAAAGAAGAAAAAAAAAAGAAAAAGGAAAAAAAGAAGGTCCGACAACTTTTGCCCTATTGTTTTTACAGACACATGGTGACGGGCTCGCAGCGCCGCGGCTCTCGGGGACTTGCCCCCTCCTTGTCCTTCCTTTAAAAAAAAACCAAAACCAAAAAAACCCAAATCCCGAAAAAAACCCAGGCGACTCCCCCCTCGGGGGAGCGCGGGGCCGCCCGTTCCCCAACTTGGTCCAAGTTTAGAGCAGCGCCCGCCGCCTCCTCCGGCTCAGCAGCGCGGCCTCCCCCGCCGAGCCGCGGCCGATCGCATCCCGCCCGGGCAGCCGCATCGCCCGCCGCTCACATCCGGGCAATGCCCGCCGCCTTATAAGCGCCGCCGCCGCCGCTCGCAGACAATGACGAGGAGGAGGAGGAGGAGGAGGAGGAGGGCGGGAGGAAGCGGGCGGGACGGCGCGGCGGGGCTCACAAGATGGAGGGGCCCCGCCGCCCCTCGCCCCTCACGTGTTCCCGCGCAAGCCCCGCGGATCGGGGCCCGCCGGGGCCGGGCCCGCGGCAATGCCCGGGGGGCTCCGGCTGCGCTCGGCCATGGGCGGGCCGGAGAGCTTCGTGCCGCAGCCTCGGCACGCCCGGGAGAGAGGGGCTCCGGCGCCCTCAGCACACCCGGGAGGGGCTCCGGCACCCTCAGCACAGCCATGAGGGGCTCCGGCACCGTCAGCACACCCGGGAGGGGCTCCAGCACACCCGGGAGGGGCTCCGGCACCCTCAGCACACCCAGGAGGGGCTCCAGCACCCTCAGCACACCCGGGAGGGGCTCCGGCACCCTCAGCACACCCGGGAGGGGCCCCGGCACCCTCAGCACACCCATGAGGGGCTCCGGCACCCTCAGCAAACCCGGGAGGGGCTTCCAGCACACCCGTGAGGGGCTCCAGAACCCTCGGCACACCCATGAGGGGCTCCAGCACATCCGGGAGGGGCTCCAGCACCCTCAGCACACACATGAGGGGCTCCAGCACACCCGGGAGGGGCTCCGGCACCCTCAGCACACCCATGAGGGGCTCCAGCACAGCCATAAGGTGTTTCAGCACCCTCAGCACACCCGGGAGGGGTTCCAGCACACCCATAAGGTGTTTCAGCACCTTTAGCACACTCATGAGGGGTTTCAGAATACTCAGCACACCCTTCAGGGGTTTTAGCACAGCCATGAGGGGTTCCAGCCCACCCATGAAGGGTTTCAGCACCCTCAGCACACCCATGAGGGGTTTCAGAACCCTCAGCACACTCCTGAGAGGTTCCAGCACCCTCAGCACACTCATGAGGGGCTCCAGCACACCCATAAGGTGTTTCTGCACCTTTAGCACACACATGAGAGGTTCCAGCACCCTCAGCACACCCGTAAGGGGTTCCAGCACCCTCAGCACACCCATGAGGGGCTCCAGCACACCCATAAGGTGTTTCAGCACCTTTAGCACACTCATGAGGGGTTTCAGAACCCTCAGCACACCCATGAGGGGTTCCAGCACACCCATGAGAGGTTCCAGCACCCTCAGCACACCCATGAGGGGCTCCAGCAAACCCATAAGGTGTTTCAGCACCTTTAGCACACTCATGAGAGATTCCAGCACCCTCAGCACACCCATGAGGGGCTCCAGCACACCCATGAGGGGTTTCAGCACCTTTAGCACACTCATGAGAGGTTTCAGAACCCTCAGCACACCCATGAGGGGTTCCAGCACACCCATAAGGTATTTCAGCACCTTTAGCACACTCATGAGAGGTTCCAGCACCCTCAGCACACCCATGAGGGGCTCCAGCAAACCCATAAGGTGTTTCAGCACCTTTAGCACACCCATGAGGGGTTCCAGCACCCTCAGCACACCCATGAGAGGTTTCAGCACCCTCAGCACACCCATGAGGGGTTCCAGCACCCTCAGCACACCCATGAGGGGCTCCAGCACACCCATGAGGGGCTCCAGCACCCTCAGCACAGCCATGAGGGGCTCCAGCACAGCCATAAGTTGTTTCAGCACCTTTAGCACACTCATGAGGGGTTTCACAACCCTCAGTACACCCATGAATGGTTTCAGCACCTTTAGCAGACTCATGAGAGGTTCCAGCACCCTCAGCACACCCATGAGGGGCTCCAGCACACCCATGAGAGGTTCCAGCACCCTCAGCACACTCATGAGGGGCTCCAGCACAGCCATAAGGTGTTCCAGCACCTTTAGCACACTCATGAGAGGTTCCTGCACCCTCAGCACACTCATGAGGGGCTCCAGCACCCTCAGCACAGCCATGAGGGGCTCCAGCACACCCATAAGGTGTTTCAGCACCTTTAGTACACTCATGAGGGGTTTCAGGACCCTCAGCACACCCATGAGAGGTTTCAGCACCCTCAGCACACCCATAAGGTGTTTCAGCACCCTCAGAACAGCCATGAGGGGCTCCAGCACAGCCATAATGTGTTTCAGCACCTTTAGTACACTCATGAGGGGTTTCAGAACCCTCAGCACACCCATGAAGGGTTCCAGCACACCCATGAAGGGTTTCAGCACCTTTAGCAGACTCATGAGAGGTTCCAGCACCCTCAGCACACCCATGAAGGATTTCAGCACCCTCAGCACACCCATGAGGGGCTCCAGCACACCCATAAGGTGTTTCAGCACCTTTAGCACACTCATGAGAGGTTCCAGCACCCTCAACACACCCATGAGGGGCTCCAGCACACCCATAAGGTGTTTCAGCACCTTTAGCACACTCATGAGGGGTTCCAGCACCCTCAGCACACCCATGAGGGGTTCCAGCACCCTCAGCACACCCATGAAGGGTTTCAGCACCTTTAGCACACTCATGAGGGGTTCCAGCACCCTCAGCACACACATGACAGGTTCCAGCACCCTCAGCACACCCATGAGAGGTTCCAGCACCCTCAGCACACCCATGAGGGATTTCAGAACCCTCAGCACACCCATGAGGGGTTTCAGAACCCTCAGCACACCCATGAGGGGCTCCAGCACCCTCAGCACACCCATGAGGGGCTCCAGCACCCTCAGCACACCCATGAGGGGCTCCAGCACACCCATAAGGTGTTTCCGCACCCTCAGTACACCCATGAAGGGTTTCAGCACCCTCAGCACACTCATGAGAGGTTCCAGCACCCTCAGCACACCCATGAGGGGCTCCAGCAAACCCATAAGGTGTTTCAGCACCTTTAGCACACTCATGAGGGGTTTCAGAACCCTCAGCACACCCATGAGGGGCTCCAGTACCCTCATCACAGCCATGAGGGGCTCCAGCACCCTCAGCACACCCATGAGGGGTTCCAGCACACCCATGAAGGGTTTCAGCACCTTTAGCACACCCATGAGGGGTTCCAGCACACCCTAAGGTGTTTCAGCACCCTCAGCACACCCATGAAGGGTTTCAGCACCCTCAGCACAGCCATGAGGGGCTCCAACACAGCCATAAGGTGTTTCAGCACCTTTGGCACGCTCATGAGGGATTTCAGCACCCTCTGCACACCCGTAAGGGGTTTCAGTACCCTCAGCACACCCATGAAGGGTTTCAGCACCCTCAGCACACCCATGAAGGGTTCCAGCACCCTCAGCACACCCATGAGGGGTTCCAGCACACCCATGATGGGTTTCAGCACCCTTAGCACACCCGTAAGGGGTTTCAGCACCCTCAGCAAGACCTAGGATGGCTTCCATCCTCAACAGACCCAGAAGGGCTTCAGAACCCTCAGCAAGCCTTGAAGGCTTTCAGACCCCTTAGACAACCCTCAAAGGGTTTAGAGCCCTCAGGAAACCCCGTGAGAGGTTTCAGACCCCTCACCAGAACCATGAGGGCTTTCAGGGCCTCTCATCCCACCCAGAACTCAGCAAACCCTGTGAAGGGTTTCACGTGCCCTCAAACCACAACTTATGACAGCTGCCTCAGTAGTACCTGCACGGCCTCAGGTCCCGCAGACTCCCGATGGGTTTTGCTCCCCTCTGCCATGATCAGACTCCGTTTGGGCGTTTCGGCTTCCATAGATCCTCCAAGGGTTTCCCCTGCTCCCGGCCCTCAGCCCATGCCATGGGGGGCCTGGGAGAGCTCGCTCCTCGTCGCCATGAATGGGGCTTACGTCATTCCGCCCTGGCGTGAGGGGGGGCCCTGGCGTGAGGGGGCGCCATCGTGCCACTCCGCCGTGAGGGGGCTCGAGCCTCTCGTCCTGAGATAGTTCGTGCCATTCCACCATGAGGGAGCTCCCACCACTCCGCCGTGAGGGGGCTCGAGCCTCTCGTCCTGAGGTAGTTCGTGCCATTCCTCCATGAGGGAGCTCCCGCCACTCCGCCGTGAGGGAGCTCGCGCCACTCGTCCTGAGGGGGCTCGCGCCCTTCCATCGTGAGGGGACTCGTGCCACTCCATCGTGAGGGAGCTCGCGTCAGGCTGCCATGAGGGAGTGCCCGCCGCTCCATCGTGAGGGAGCTCCCGCCGCTCCGCCTTGAGGGAGCTCGCGTCAGGCTGCCGTGAGGGAGTACCCGCCACTCCATCGTGAGGGAGCTCGCGTCAGGCTGCCATGAGGGAGTGCCCGCCACTCCATCGTGAGGGAGCTCGCGTCAGGCTGCCATGAGGGAGTGCCCGCCACTCCATCGTGAGGGGGCTCCCGCCGCTCCGCCTTGAGGGAGCTCGCGTCAGGCTGCCATGAGGGAGTACCCGCCACTCCATCGTGAGGGAGCTCGCGTCAGGCTGCCGTGAGGGAGTACCCGCCACTCCATCGTGAGGGAGCTCGTGCCAGGCTGCCGTGAGGGGGCACGCGCCCGGCGGTTGTGAGGGGGCACGCGCCCGACCGTTGTGAGGGGGCACGCGCCCGACCGTTGTGAGGGGGCTCGCGCCCGACCGTTGTGAGGGGGCTCGCGCCCAACCGTTGTGAGGGGGCTCGCGCCCGACCGTTGTGAGGGGGCTCGCGCCCAACCGTTGTGAGGGGGCTCGCGCCGCTCGTCCTGAGGGAGCTCGCGCCGCTCCATCGTGAGGGGGCTCGCGCCAGGCTGCCCTGAGGGGGCTCGCGCCGCTCCATCGTGAGGGAGCTCGCGCCAGGCTGCCGCGAGGGAGTTCCCGCCACTCCGGCCGTGAAGGAGCTCGCGCCACTCCGCCCCGAGGGAGCTCGAGCCAGGCCGCCGTAAGGGACGCTCGCGCCGCTCCACCCTGAGGGAGTTCCCGCCACTCCGCCCTGTGGGAGCTCGCGCCGCGCCATTGTGAGGAGGCCCGCGCCGCTCCATTGTGAGGAGGCCCGCGCCGCTCCATCGTGAGGAGGCCCGCGCCGCTCCATCGTGAGAGGGCCCGCGCCGCTCCATCGTGAGGAGGCCCGCGCCGCTCCATCGTGAGGGAGCTCCGCCTTGAGGGAGCTCGCACCAGGCTGCCATTCCGCCGTGAGGAGGTTCCCGCTGGGAAGGAGCTCACACCAATCCGCCATAATGGAGCTCACATCACTCCGCCCTGATGGAGCTCACACCACTCCACCGTGAGGGAGCTCACACCACTCCGCCCTGATGGAGCTTACACCACTCGGCCCTGAGGGGCTCACGCCATTCCGCCCTGAGGGGTGGAAGCCTCGGGCAGGCCTCGCTGGGGCTCTGGCCCAGCCCCGGCCCCTCAGAGGCCCCGCGAAGTTTCCCGCCTTCGCCTTGGCTCCATTGCTGAGGCGCCTGAGGGGCTCCAGCCCCCTCAGCTCCATCAGCATCCGCAGACTCTATGAGGATTTCAGCGCCTCAGCCGTGATCAGAGCCTCGAAGATTTTCAGCCCGCTCAGCCCTCCGGATCCCGCGAAAAAAGGTAGGTTTGAATTATTCATTTTTTCAATGTCTTTTTGGGATGCTGAGCCCCCAACGGGGCTGGTGCACGAGCAGGTGGTGGAAATGAAAATAAAGAAGGGAATGGGGAAAAGCAAAGGGAGGGGAAATGTTATAAAATCATGGAATGGTTTGGGGTGGAAGGGTCTATCGCTGGACCAGAATGCTCCAAGCCCCATCCAGCCTAGCTTTGGACACTTCCAGGGATGCTGCCTTCAAATTAATGATGGATTTGATTAATAACGGGCTGTGCGGTTTTATTTGGAAATTAAGTAGGAAAAGGGCTAACCCAACTGCCGCCCTGGCCCCGGTATTATTCATTTTCCAGTTTTAATCCTCTGGATTTTATACTGTCCCCACATGTCCTGTTTTCAGCAGGCCCCAGGAATTCCATGTGGACAATTGGCTGAGCAGGGGGGCCTTTGGCCGCCTCAGAATTCACAGACCCGGGAAATTTTATCAGACCCCTCTTCCTTGGAAGTGTCCAGGGCCAGTTAGGATAGGGCGTGGACAAGTGGTCAAGGGGGATGGAACTGGACAGTCCTTAAAAATCCCAAACCTTTCCCTGATTCTGTCATGGTGATAGTGAAAATAAGTTGATGGATGTTATGGAGCTGCAGTAGCTGATGCCATGAATGAGTCCATGTGATCCAGAGCTGCCACACTGGGTTTTGTGATAAAACCGAAGTGGAACATAGCTGAACTTAGTAAATTTTATAGGGTAAACCCCCCAGTCACCAGTGTTTGTTTCTTTGCTTCCCGAAAAGAAACAAGTGGGAAAATGGAGCAAGAAAAACCTTGTAATTTTCATGCAGTTTCTCTCTTTGTGCTTCCTTGTTATGGTGTCAACATGAGGCTAGTTTGGCTTAGAGGGGAATGTAAACTGGTTAATTTCAGTACAGCTTTGCAAAGAGTGCATTTCATTCACGGCCTCAGAAATACTGCAAATTTCCATGGAAAGGTACTCCTGGAGGAGGGAAAATATTCTTCTGTATTTGCCTGAATTCCGATTAAAATTTGGTTTGTTTTCTAATTCCCTAATGAAATGGGGTGTTTGATTTCAATTAAAGTGAAATGTCATCATTTTCGGTTGTACTAATGGATGTGGAATACTGCAGTCCATTAGGGAGAAAACAGTGGATTTGGGAAAAGGCCAAGAGGTGCAGGGGATGGAAAGAGATTTTCCATGTATTTTCAATTTTTGTAATGGGCATATGTAGGTCATTATGGAAATCCATGGCTTGTGATGACAGGAATACAGAAAACACAATAAGGCAATCTCTTATGGAGATTTCAGCAGGAATTGCTGATGTTTGGGAAATCTGGAGAAGTGTTTGGAGTAACCTGGGCTGGTGGAAGGTGAGGCTGGGGATGATCCTTTAAATCTTTTGCTCCTGCAAAGGTCCGAGTTTGGTCTTCCAGCCCAGCCTGAGCAATTCCAGGGCAGGGCCATCCCCAGCTTCTCTGGGAATTCCATTTGGAGCCACCCTCTGGGAGACTTGATGAGATTTACCAGTTTATTCCCCTGTTTGGTATTCTTTGCATTACTGAGTGTTCTTTGAAGGCTCTCCACTGCTGGCTAAAATGTGTTGTTGTTGTTATAAATGTTTTTATATCTGATTTCACATCTTATTGCTGTTATTGCTGTTTGCTATTGAGCCTGGACCCGTCGGTGGCAGGGGACCCTGGGGCTGAGTCCCGTCGCTTGTCCTTCTAATTGAATTAAAAGCTGCTGTAAAAAATACATGGGAATAAGAATAGCAGAGGGATGAAGAAGGAAATAATTGGGGGAGTACGTGGCTGGATTAGTTATTGTCCCAATTAGCTGCCTGAATTAGCTCCTTGACAAGGAACACTGAGGGAAGGATAAAGGGCTATCGGTGACAAGGCCAGTTTTTAGGGAAGCTGCTCCTCTAAGTGCATTAGGATTGCAACAGAAAGAGCTGCAGGTTTCACTTAAATGGATTTTGGTTCTGCTCATTTTTCTAACAGTAGATTTGTTTCACTTCCATATTAATCTCCTTTTATTAAACCATAGAAATGCCGACCTTTGTTTTCCTGGGAGCAGCCTAGGACATAATCTAACTTTACAAAAAAAAAAAAATACAAGCATTTGTGCTTAGAGAGGAGGTTGAGGCTGGATTGAAATCCCGTGAACTGGTCACACAATCATGTCATTTCCAGGTCTAGAAGTTGATGATTTGCAGTGAACTCCAGGGGACACATCTGATAATCCTGAGCTCCATTCAGTCCATCCACAGCCAAGCTGCCTCGAGGCTGCTTCTGGTTGCACTGAGAAAGCCTCTCCCTTCCAACCCAAACCCTTCCTGGCTTCTGAGGTTGGAATTTCATCACCGGGAAGGTGAGGTCAGGGGAAGAGGAGCGAGGCAGGGAAAGGCAGGGAAAGGAAAATAAAGCATGTTTTGCACACGGATAACTCCCCAGCAATGCGCCGGAGGAGGGATTTGGTCCTGTGCTCAAACCCCAGAGCAGCCGCGCTCGGATGTGCCAAGCACCTGTGAAAGAATGCAGCTGCAAGGCCCTGGGAAACAATGGGAACTGTGACAGTTCATTAATACGAGGCAGCCCCGAGATTTATTTGGGAAAGCGTGGATCCAGGATTCCACCGGAGGGCTCCGCGCCGTTCCCGAGCTGTGCCCGGGGCGGTGGAGGTGTGCAACCCCGGTTGGGGGACTGGGACACCTTACTGGGGCTGGCAACGACACAAATTCTTTTCCATTCCATAATCATTTGATAGGTTGAGATTTGAGATTTTCCCTTGTTTTCTATTTTTTAATTTTTTTTTTCTAGTTTGCTCTGGCTATTTTTTTCTGGTGAAGCAAGGGTTTGCAAAGTGCAGGCAGCATTTCAAACTGTGATCTGCACAGATGGGAATGAAGGAACATTCTCCAGGCGAAAATTGTTCTAAGAGACATTTGGATTGAGCAGGATTTGTCTGTGCGCGGGGTGGAACATCCTGGTTTCCAACAGGAGATGCTCGGGCAGCGCCGGGCCCAGCCCGAGGGATCCAACCCCTTCTCCCACGGCAGAGGGGCAGGAGCCCACGGGAAGGGCCGGCCCACGGCAAAGCCTCGGGTGCTGTGTCCTCACCGACCCGGCTGCCTTTAATGAGTCTGAGGTGTGTGTGTGCGCAGCCCCGCGCTTGATGGAGAGTTTCTGTCAGCGCAGGCAGCAGTTACAAATGACAGGGTGGGCAGGGATGGGCCGGGCGAATCCAAAACAATTTGCTTGGCATAGATTAGCAACTCCTAAAGAGATCCCACATTCAGCTGGGAGAGGTTTGCAGGGTGCAGTGGCACGGAGAGGCTTTGCTGCCCACGTCTTGTGTTTTTCCCCACTTCCCTCCTCGCTTCCCTCCTCCCCCTTTTGGTTTCCAAAGCGAATTTCCCGATTTCCAGATGCAACTGCAATATAACGTGGAAATAAAAGCAGGCGCTTAAATTATCGGAGCCCATAAGAAAAAGGGGGGATCGTCCAACTCCATTTTCCTGCCGATGGGTCCCTGTTGCTGCACTGGTGCTAAATACACCGGGAGCTGGGCTCATCAAAATTTTAAGCGCAGGATGCACAAAGGAAGCTCCAGAGTGTCTGGAAAAGCTCGTGGCATCGGTCAGAGGCAGCTCTTGGGGCTGAGGCGCTGCCAGCTCCCCGTTCATCAGCGCTTCCCTTCCATGCCCGCGTTCCTTTTGTTCTCCAAACCCGAAATTTGCGTGGTTTCATTTTCCTCCTCTCCCGGAATGGCTTCGCAAATGCTTAGCCTTAAGTAATAGTCAGTAAAGGCAAATTACCTTAAATCAGGCAAGGGTTATCTAATTTAGAAAATAGGAAATAGAGAGAAAATCAAACTAAATGAAATGTAAACAGGATAATTCATAGCTAATCCGTGGGCTTGCTCAACAGGAGGAGTCTTTTCGTTGTGCCCGGTTCTTAGCACAACTCACAGGTGTTTGAGCCCGAACCAACAACCTCTTTAGGCCCTGCACTCCCAAAAGTGATTCCCAAAGTCCTCAGGGAATGAGATTTCTCATGTCCATTTTTGTTTTTATCGTAGCACCTCCAGCCGAGCTGCTCCTTCCTCAGTTTCCCTCGGCGCTTTTATTGGCCCACACCCACTCACAAGCACATGGGGATGGGACAGCACCAGGGCAGACCTTGCTGTGACATTTAGGCAAGAGACTCCATAGAATCCCAGCCTGCCTTGGGTTGGGGGGACTTAGAGATCACCCCTTCCACCGGCCCAGGGTGCACAGGCTGGCCTTGGGCACTGCCAGGGATGCCGCAGCTGTGCCGGGCCCTCCCCGCCCTCCAGGGCAGAATTCCCTCCCAGTATCCACCCCAGCTCCCCAGTTTCCCCAGGCTCCGCTTCCCTCGCTGCCTTTTTATTAATATTCAGCTCAGTGCCGTCCCGCGGCCTAATGAAGCTTATTACAGGATCCTGGCAGAAAGCTTTCCAACTTCCTTCCAATTAGCACTCGGTGCTTCAGAGGAATCCTCGCCGTACCGGGGAGCCGGTTGGCAATGCACAGCACCTTTCTTTCAGCAACTTCACTTAAGATGTCCTTGTTAGATTAAAGGCTCCTCAGATGCTGATTACCCCCTCCGGGTGGGTTCTGCATTGTTCTCCACGCTCAGGAGTTCTTTTGTATGTTTTATTTAGGCTACAGCTCGCAGGGATCGTCCTGGATTATTAAGGAATGGTTTGGGTTGGAGGGGATTTTCAGGACCATCCTATTGCACCCCCTGGGACGCTTCCGGGGAAGGGGAGCCCACTCAGATAAGGGAATTGGAGATTGGCACTGGGAGGTGCAGGATGGATCCTGGTTCCAAAATAAAGAACATTCCCAGCGCTGCTGCTGAGCCGCTCCCGTGTGAGCTTTCCCTGCCGCTTCCAGTGGGAAATAAATGTAGAAATGCATCCCTGTGTTTGCTGTGCCTCATTCCTGTGAGTGGTCCAAGGCCAGCTTGGAGCAACCTGGCATGGTGGAAGGTGTCCCTGCCCGTGGTAGGGGGTTCAATCCTCAACATCCCTTCCAACCCAAGCCGTTGCAGAGTTCATTCCAGAACCTTCTGTGCCCCAAAGCCTGCAGCCGGGATTCCTGCTCCTGTTTCCATGCCAGTGATTCCCAAGTGAGATTTTGTCTCTGGTGGTACAATGAGGACGGCGCTGGGGTTTGCTTTCCATCCCCAGGAGGGAAACCTGCTCCCCCCCTTTCTCCCAGTTCTCCCTCGGATTGTGACGAATTCCCAGCGATTGCTTTTCCAGTGAAACCCTAACAATGAGAATTTCCACAATTTGGGCAAAGGAGCAAACTCGATTGCGGTGTGGCAATTAAGGCAAAGGAATATCAGCAGGTCACATCTTGCTTCCGGTGCAGCATGGGGAATTGTTCTGCCGCGAGTTTGGAGGAAGCAGCGCCGGGGCCGTGCTTGGTATTTAAAGCAAACAAACCCCTCTGTTAAATGACACTGTGGAACGGGGCACGAAAGTAAAACCGAGAGCGTTAAATTACAGATAACGGGGGAAGAGTCCAAATTTCCCCAAATGTTCTCGCTTTTCGCCTTTTTCCTAACGACCGTCGTTATATTTTGATGCGGTTAATAATACAGCAGAGGTTAAATGAAACATGAAAAAGGGCTGTACATTAAAATTGAGATAACTCTTCCTTCAGTGAAGTGGAACCCAGCAGATGTAGCTGCACACTGTAATTGCTGCCTGTTTCCTGTCACTCTGATTAAGTTGCATTGTCCCTGCTCCAAGTGTAGGAATCAGTGGCTTCCCATAGGGCACAGCATGGGACAACAGGCAAATGACTCCGTGCACCTCCTGCCTGTCCTGGTAATGCTATAGGCACACAATATCCACTGATGGCTCCTAAAATCAATAGGCTGTGCGCCGGGAGAGGCACTCCACTCGAGGCCTGGCGTTTGGGGACAGCTCTGTTCTCCAGCTGGGATTGTGGGAACGGCTCCACTCCAGTTCAGGAGGGCAGATAAACCCAGGGCCTGTTTATTCAGGAGTCACTCTGCACCTTGCAGGGCTGCTCTCCGTGTTCCAAAGCCATGGGATCCCAGAACCATGGATATTGATTAATTGTACCTGTCTCAGGAGTCACTCTGCACCTTGCAGGGCTGCTCTCCGTGTTCCAAAGCCATGGGATCCCAAAACCATGGATATTGATTAATTATACCTGGGATCCCAGAACCATGGATATTAATGAATTGTACCTGGGATCCCAGAACCATGAATATTAATGAACTGTACCTGGGATCCCAGAAGCACGGATATTAATTAACTGTACCTTGGATCCCAGAACCATGGATATTAATGAACTGTACCTGTCTCACTCTGCACCTTGCAGTGTTGTACTCCACATTCCAAGGCCATGGGATCCCACAGTCATGGAATGGGGTGGCTTGGAAAGGAACATTCACCTCTGCACAGCTTTAAGGTCCCTCCCAGCCCAAGCCATGCTGGAAAACCAGGAGTCTATAAAATCCCCTTTTGGCTGCTTAATCCCCAGTAGGATCTGGGGCCTGGCTTTCTAAAAATGGAAATTAATATTAAAAGTCATTCCTTAACACATGTTTATTTTCTAATTTCTAGAATGTACCTATTACACTCTCCAGACACATGTGCTTGATTATAATGATTATCATATGTATTTTCCAAGGCACTCATCACCATAATATCAAATGTCATTAGAGAAATTAGGGAAGAGCAGCAGCATTCCTCCCAAGGAAGAACCAGTTTCCTCCTTTCCCACCACAGCACAGCAGCGAGAGCACAGAAGCTCAGCTGATTTTCTGCCACTTTTGTTTCAGCTCCACACAAAACAAGCAAATCCCCGGGGAAATGTGCAGCGTGCACCTGAAGCCAAAAGCTCTGTGAAAATCCCATTACAAATGGCCTGGAACCCAAAACCCCCAAAACTGGGGCTGGCCACCCAGCCCTGCTTCTCCTCCAGGCGCTCCCAGCTGAGGAGCAGGAAACACAGGGACCTGGGGACACAAACCCTGACTGGAATCCTGATTGCCTGATGAAAATTCCCATTTTTGGAGCAAAAGCGTGGCAGGAGATAAGCAAAGTGCCAGGGGATTTACAGGATGCTCCACGTGCCTTCCCAGAGGTGGGACAAACGGGTCTGGATTGGTTTAGGAGAGCCCAGGGGGTTTTATTTCAATATTTACTTCTTGAGGCTCCAGCAGAGGAGGGAAACAGCTGGAGATGACACAGCCATCCCACAGCTCCAGAGCCGGCTGCTCTGTCTGGAGAACACGTGTTGCTTTTCGGGGCTGTGCGTGTCCAGGAGAGAGCAGAGCGCGGATGGGGGAAGGTGCGGTTGGAGGTGGCAGTGCCCTCACAGCTACACCATCCCTCTCTTTATCCTAATTAATTAAAGTAAGCCTTGTTCTTCTCAGCAGCGTCACCTTCCCACACCCAGGCTTTCCAAGGCAGGGATTGAGCTCTTGGCTTTGGCTGCTGCTCTGCACAAGGGCCCCTTCCATCCAGGCTGTGTCGTGGGGGTGAGGCAGCAGCAGCAGGGAGCTGCCTTTGGATTGCTGACTCCGACTAAATCCTTGGGTTTTTTCTTCCTTTGCGTCATTTCTGTGATTATTTTTGTGCTTCATATGCTCAAAAATCCCTGGGGAATAGGAAAAAAAAATCTCTCTTTTTTTTTTCTTCATATTTTTGCTTTGCAAGTCACTTTGTAGAGAAGCACTTTGGTGTCTTCAGAAGGTTTGAAACCCACCTGTTTCCTGAGCCCGGTGGGAACTTTAGGGAAATGAAATAAATATATCGGCCCTACACCTGGGAACCGGGGATTTGGAGCAGGATTTTCGGTCTCCAAGCAGAGATTTCTTTGCCTTGTGCAAAGAGAGCTGGGAGAACAGAGTGTTCCTCCTGCTCTGGCAGGGATTCCTCTCTGCCTCCGTGCGGCCCGGGAGTGCCAGCAGCGCTCCGGGGAAGGGCTTCCCTTGGGAAAAGGGGCCAAGGGGCTGGTGGGGCTCGGGAGGACACTCGCAAGCACTCCTAAGGTCACTGGGATAATCTAATCCCGCTCAGGATGATATCTAGCTCCGGCAGGAACTCTTGGAAGCCTTTAAACAACATCCATCTTCATTATTTCCCACCCTCGCGTCTGTATGATTGATTCCTGCTAAATTTGGTTTAATTGCTCAGAAGGTCTTAAGGAATGACATTTGGAGAGAGCCAAATGGGATGTCTGAGCTCCCCCTGCTGCCACCAAGCACCCGTGCAGTCCCAGCCTGGTTTGGCTCCGAAGGGACCTTCGAGCGTCTCCTTCCACCCCCTGCCACCTCCTGCCGTCCCAAGGTGCTCCAAAGCCCGTCCACGCCAGCCAGGGATCCCCACCCAAAATTCCCTCCCCAAATCCCACCTGACCCCGTTGTCCTGGACGGGACAGGGAAGGTAAAACTGGAAACAAATCCACATTTGTGCCCAAAAAATCAATAAGCGGGGAGAAAGCCCCGTCAGGCAGAGGACGGTGGAGCAAATCCGACATTAACTACTCATTATTTACACTCTGCCGTCGCCACGAGCCGGTGCGTGGCCACAAAAGCGGCGGCAAGATCCCCATTTCCGAGCAGAGTTTTAATTATTTGTAAAAGCTCTCAATTGTTCACCAGCTAATGTCATGGATTGGTCCTCCCAGTGTGAAGTGCAACCGTCCAGAACCCCCACAGTATTATAAATAGGCTTCGGAGCCGGGATTGATTGATGTTTGGCATAAAATCTATTCCTCGGAGCATGTGTATTCCTTCTGTTCACCAGTTTCATACAAATATACTTGGGCTGATTTTTTATTCAAATCTCCAATTTATGTCGGGTTTCGACTGTTAAATATTTAAAGGCTTTTTCATCTTTTTTTGCCTTCCGTGCGAGGTAGGGGAATCTCGCGCCCGACGCAAACAAGGCGCGGAGATTTAGCGCGTTCCTGGGGGGGAGAGAAAAGCTTTATTAATTATATCGAGACTCAAATAATAGTCTTGCCTGACACTAATGTTCCATCAGCTCCAAGCACGAGGATCCTGTGGGATAGCTTTAGAGCCCTTAGCTGGATCCGTTTATGGCTCCACAGGAGGAGGAGGGATTGAATGAACGGCGCTCGGAGTTTGGAGAGCGGGTCGGGGCCGGGCCGGTAGCGGGGAGTTATTCCAGGGGAGTCCCGGCCCTCTGGCAGGAGACATCAAATAAAACTGAGACTTCTTTATTCTGGAGGGCTTTTCCAGCCATCCCCACACGTGTTCCTCCTTGCCCCACCTCTGACAGCCAGCTCTCCCAGGAGCCGTGTCTCTCTGCCCAAGCCTTATTTAAGTTTTCACTTATCAAATCAATACTCCCGAATAACTTCATTGTGGAATTTTTCTGACATCGGGACTTTCATTCCGTCCGCCCTTTTTCCCCCGTGGATTTCGCTCTCCTCACCCTGGTGGCTGTGATTAATTCATTTATTCATGCCTTTGCAAGAGTGGGAGTCAGGAGGCCAGACCCAATTATGTCTTATTTATTAGTTGGTGTAGTGGAGGAAAATCTGGAGTCACAGATGAAACAATGGACGTGTTTTCCTGCTCCCACTGGAAATTCTAATTGCTGGTAAAAACACCGTGGCTTACCTGTTGCTGAGCGCCCAAATGGCCCTAAATTGATGTGGGGGTGCCTGTGGGCTTGGGGAGGGAATAAAGAGATCACAGGGCAGGAATGAGCAGGAACGTTGTGGGGGAATTCAGGCTGCAGGATCTCAGCACTCAGATAATTCACCTGTGTTTTAGGAGCACTGTGAATTCCAGCAGAGCTAGAAAATGTTCCCTTTTGGTGGATATCAGATTTCTGGCTCCCAGGTTGTTGCCCTGCCTAAACTGGTGCCCCATTGGGAAGGGAATAAAGAGGTCCCAGGGCAGCAATGTTGGGGAGGAGATCAGGCTGCAGGATCCCAAAGTCTCACCCAAAAGCTACTTTAGCATTCAGATAATTCACCTGTGTCTTAGAGACACTGTGAATTCCAACGGAGGTAGAAAAGGTTCCCTTTTGATGGATATCAGATTTCTGGCTCCCAGTTTGTTACCCTGGCTAAACTGGTGCCTTGTTCAGTGCCCCAATCCCTGTGATTGTACCTGTTGTTATTTCCCTGTCTGGGTGTGAAACCCGCCCAAGGTCAGGCACCAAAAGCAGGGAAGGGATGTCCCAGTGCTCAGTGGAAGCTTAAACTAGGAATTAATTTATCTCTGGTAGCACTTGACAAAGCTCAGCTCCTGATGCCTCAGCCTTTATAGTCACATCTGTTAGTTTAGAGCATTTATTGGAGGAGCCTTGACAAAGACAAAAACAGATGATGGAAATCTCATCTGTCAAAACTGTTATTAAAGCTGGGAACAGTGTGAGGTTGGGTTTCAATGGAAAGCATCATTTATATTTTATCCAGCGTTTTGCAAACAATAACACTGGGGAAGGGTTGGGGGGCCCCGAGTGCAGCCCAGCTCCTGCTCTGGGACCCTCTGATTTTCCACCCTGTGCCCCCAGGAGCAGCTTGGAGCACCTGCAGGGACGTGTTTCACCTGGATTTGGGGTGCCAGCCAGGTGAGGCAGCAGCATTCCCACATTCCCTCTGAGCTGCTCCCGTGCCTGCAGGGAGATCAGTGCTGCAGCAGGCCCAGGAATAAATAGAAATATCATATAATATAATATGCACAACATATAAATATAACAAATAATATATAAATATATCATGAAAATGTAGATATATCGTGTAGCATATAATATATAATTATAAATAATATCAACATACATATACATATACACATACACATACATATATACATATACATGTACATATACATATACATATACACATCAATGTGTTTTATATATCACATATTTAAAATGTGTATGTTTATACAATATAATACATAATATATAAATATATCATGAAAATGTAGACATAATATACATATACATATACATATACATATACATATACATATACATATACATATACACATCAATGTATTTTATATATCACATATTTAAAATGTGTATGTTTATACATCATATATAAATATATAAACAAAAGGAAAATGTAATATAAAATTATACATAATGTAACTGTAAATACAATATGTATTATACATAGAATATGTATAATTATATGTGTCAATATGAATCTATAAAGACAATATAGCATACATATTATATTCTATATAATACATAACTGTATATAATATAAATATGAACACAATACACATAATACATTTTTATGTATATTTATACAATTTAATCTATAAATATAGAATATAGATACAGTATGTGATATATTATATATAATTACACATTTTATCAATATCAATATATAAATATACATTAGAAATAACCTGGCTGGTTATATATAACATAATACATAATGACACATCATGTCAATATCAGTATATAAATACACATTAAAATAACCCAGATAACCCCACTGGCTGAGGGCAGCCAGGCCTTTCCCTGCCGCTCCCTGGCCAGGAAATGCCTATTTTGGGAGCAGGCTATCAGATCCCAGCAGCACATCCCTGCCTGCCAGGCACTACCTTGCCTCTCCCCAGATCCCATCCAACCCGCAGCGCTCAGCTCCGGGTACTTGGGATGGGCTCCGGCTGCCTCCTACTCGTGCCTTGCTATCCTTAGCAGGATTCACAGGCTTTCAGCTCCCTCACACTTCTCGCTCTCTAATCTTAGTGCTGCTGCCAGCTTTGGAGAGGATTGGAGCTCCAGGGTCTCTCACTTGTGTGCAGGCTCTTTCTGGGCCGCAGCCAAGTAGGTGAAAAACTCGGCAAGGGGGAAGGGGAGAGCTGGCGCTGCTCTCACGTGTGCGGGCTGGAGCTCGGCCCGCCTCGGGGTCCTGTGGGGCTTTCCTGAGGTGTTCAAGGGCTCCGGGCAGGAGGAGGTGGCGGCTCCGGGGCACCGTGACCTGGTTCTGGGGGCATTTGCAGCACCCGGGATACAGATCCATTCCCCGGCTTTGGAGCTGGCTCACTGCTCCCAGCTTGGCTCATTCCGTGAGCACAAGCTGCTTCTCTGTCAAGCGTCTCCTGCTTTGTCTCTATTTGCTCCCAAGGGTGTCTGTGGAGGTTGGATCAACTTCCCAGAACTCCCCCAAACCAAACCAAACCTTCCTAGGTGGCTGCTCTGCCACATGTTCCACTGAGGGGGAAGCCGTTCCTGCATCTCTCCTGGGGCTGCTCCAGCCCTGGAATTGCTCAAGGCCAGTTGGGATGGTGGAAAGGTGCCAGGGGATGGAGTGAGAGGTTCCTTGAGGTCCCTGCCAGCCCAGCAGCTCTGCAGTTGGGAATCCCACCTGGAACTGGGTGCAGGAAGCATCAAATTCCAGGATAAACCTCCCAGGATTTGGCAGGGCTGCTGTTCCTCACCCTGTGCCTGCAGTTGGGTGCAGGAAGCACCAAATTCCAGGATAAAGCTCCCAGGATTTGGCAGAGCTGCTGTTCCTCACCCTGTGCCTGCAGTTGGGTGCAGGAAGCACCAAAGGCCAGGATAAAGCTCCCAGGATTTGGCAGGGCTGCTGTTCCTCACTGAGCTGTTCTGAATTCCCACATATCCCTGTTCCCATGGCTGGGATGACGTTTGCCATGATTCATGCTGTCAGTTCCTGCCTGGAGCTGCACCCAGGAGTTTATTTTGGGCTACCTAGCCGGAGGATGGGGATGCAGCAGGGAAACGCTCCTGTGCCAACTGCAGAGGCAGGAGCACTTTGGCTTTCCCCGATTCAGCCTGGGACAGCTGGAATTCCTGCTCAGGCCAGAGGAGGCTGGAAGTTGTAACTCTGACCAAATCAGTGCTGTAAGAGCTCTGTGTCTCCCAAATAAACTCTCCCGTGGTGGAGAGTCAGAGCCAGCTCAGGAGCTTCCTGTGGGGCAGGCAAACATTATCCTGCTTTTGCAGAGAGGAAAACCAGGACGTGGTCCCAGTGCTGAAATCCTTTCAGTCTTGAACTGAAATGTTCAAATATGGGATGATCCATTGGGATGGCAGCTCTGCTCCCTGCTGAAAATCGGGGTACATGCAGGGACAGCAGACACTCAGGGAGCAGTGGGCACTGGTTTATAATCATATTGCAAAGGATAAATTAAATATTGCATTGCTCATTTCCCCATCTCAGTAAAAGGTGGGAATGAAATGAAAATAACAAGTTAACTTGGTTGTGTCTGTGCAGGAGCTCAGCTGCTCCTAAACTCCATGGCCTGGGAGGAAATGCCTTGCTCAGCCTCATTCCGGGGGTATGTGACTCATGAAAACTCCATCTAACCTTGGGTTTGGAATCACAAAATGCCCCTGGAATATTTCCTCATGTGAAATGCGCAGCTGAAAGAGCCATTGCGGGCCGGGGCTTTGCAAGTGCAATGTTTGCAAGTGGAATATCTGTAAAGAATCAGGGGGTGCAGTTTGATTCCTGCTTTTCCTGTGGCACACGGCCCTCGTGGGCTGTTTGCTCTGGGCTGGATCCCTCTGTTATCTCGTGGTTCCTTGGCTAATGAGGCACCAAGGCCAGCCTGCAGCTACCAGGGAGGAACGGGGTGATGGAAACGAGGGAGCAGAGCCTGGACCTGGATTTTTGCCCTCAGGTGAGCACAGGAGTGTTGCTGTTTATTAGGCACCTCCATGCCATAATTACCTGGCAAATGGGATCATTATATCTGGAGTTACGGAGCACTTCAAACATTAATTGCCACCTAACTTGCAGATTTCAGCTCTGATACACAAACCTAATCATCACTCATTAAGTATTAAAGAAGAGAGCACTGCAAATATATTAAATTACTGCAGATCACTGATTAAACCAAATCCTTGGGAATTCCTAAAAGCCTCCTGAGGCACTGGGATTCTTTCCCAAGTGACCATGGGGAATTTAGGCTCTGAACACAACTGAATGGTTTGGTGGAGCTGTGGAATCCCTGAATGATTTGGGATTAAGGGTGTGAACAATGCCAATCACTAAAATTTGAAAAGTTTCACAGTAATCAAATGGGTGTAAAGATAGGAATACAATGAGAGTAATAATAATTTGGACAATTTGAATATTTGCCAAAAGCCAGTCATCAAATACATGCATTTTCCACAAGAGACCTTCAATCCCATCCTGGGAGAGCCTCCACAGCTACAGCTCACTGGGTTTGGTGCTCTGCAGCTCTCTGAGAGTGGATTTGGGGATGGGCAGACACAGAAGGGAAATGGGGAAAGAGAAAGGATGTGTCCAACCACCTCCCCTGGTGCTCTGCAATCACCTTCCCAAAGTTTCTGCCCAAAAACAGCCTGGAAGGACTTGGAGATGTCCCAGCTCCACACTGGGTCATGTCCTATGGCACACATGGACAGTGAGCGCCATTTCAGGGAGAGCTAATCGTTTCCTGGCTTCACCTGGAATATGTAGAGGGAATTCCAGATTTCCATCCTGTTTCAGCCTGGCTTTGAACAGTTTCTCTGGGCAAGCTGGGCCAGCGCCTCAGAAATCTTTGTGTTGGAGTTTTCTGGTGATTCTTCACCGTTTCCTTCCCCAAAATGCCCCCCCAGACCCTGCAGCAGCTGATTCCTTTGCAGCCAGCAGCTCCAGGTGCTCTGCCTTGCTGGGGCTCTGCTCAGACATTTCCAGCCTTGACAAACGGCCCAAACTCCACGGATGTTACATTTCCAAAATCACTTTGGGCAGGCCAGCATTCCATGAAAAACAGCCTCCACATGCATCCATCCATCCATCCATCCATCCATCCCACCCTTCTCTTTTACGGCCTTCACTCCATTTGCTGCCGTGCCCAGGCCGGGGATGGAGCCATCCCACCTGTCCAAGTGCTTCTGTCGCTTTTCCAGGCATTTTACAGCAGCCTGCAGATGGCTGCATCCTGCACGTGCCATTCCAGAGGGCTGCGAGCAGATTCCATGGTTCCATGGATCCTGCTGGGCCAGGGAAAGTGCCCAGTGACAGCAGCACAGGGAGCTGAGCGTGCAGGGAATGATAGAATGTCCTGGGAATGATGGAATGTCCAGGGCTGGGAGCAGATTGCATGGTTCTGGGCGCTCAGGAACCTCCCATCATCCCAAACACGGCTGCAAACCACGGCCATGTTCTGCCAGCCCAGCTCCTGAATATTTCATGGAGCAGCACAGGCTGCACTGCTCCATCCTCAGAGCTCCAGAGCCCAGGAAGGATCCTGGATTGTTGTGGTTCTGGGGAGCAGAGCACGAATCCCTTTGAGTGCCCAGGGGGTTTCCTTTGGGTTTCTGTGTGTTTGGGGTTCTCCTTCCCCATGGATTGCAGAGATCCGGATACCCTGAGGCTCCCGGCGAGCGCTCCCGGCCCAGACGAGCTGATCCCTACCAATATTTACAGTAGGAACAGCATTTCAGTGAGATTAACAGACTGCTTGGCAGCTTTGGAGCTTGGGAACCAGGGGAAAGGCTTGGGGAAATGGAGTTGGGAGAATTTATCCTCTTCATTCAAAGGCACTAAGACCTTCATCTTGGTATTTAATGTACCAAATTCAATATTCTCCACTGAGCTTGCATGTAAAAAACAGCAATATCATCTTTTGAAAGGAGGAGGCGAAGTTTGAGCTGAGCCACACACATGAATGCCTTCCCCCCTTCCCAAATCAACCTCTGGGAAATATTTACCAGGGAACAACAAACTCAAGAGCTGAAGGATTTTCTCCCCGTGTAAGTTGTGCTTTGTTTCCACACAAAATCACAGATTTATTTGGGTTGGAAGGGCCATAAAGATCTTCTCATTGCAACACCTGGATCAGGATTTCCAGGAAGGAAAAATTCCCAATCCTTTGGAAAAGCTGACAGTTTTGCAAACCTCGGGGCCATAAATGAAGGGAAAACTTGAATAATAAAACCCACAGCAGCTAAAATCAAATTAACCTGAGCGGGTCAATACTTTTGTGCTGCTGGATGCTGGAAACGAGGGGTGAAAGGGAACAAGGGAGGAAAGGAAAAGAGATTTGGGGTGGTTTTGTCCTTCTCATTCAAAAGTCTGGAAAAAGCCCCATTAAATAAAAAATAAAATTTCTTGGGATTTGCCTCCAAAGTGCCCCTACCGCAGGAAATGTCAGGAATGGCAGGGGTTGTGCAAAGCAGCTGATGGAGCAAGGGCAACCTCCTGCCCTGGGCCCAGGCTGGGCCGCCCTGCATGCCTGGGAGTGCCATCCGCACGAGGGTGTCCCCAGTGAGGGTGTCCCCAACGAGGGTGACATCCCATAGGAGGATGCCATCCCATAGGAGGGTGACATCCCAGAGGAGGGTGTTCCCAACAAGGGTGCCATCCCAGAGGAAGGTGCCATCCCATAGGAGAGTGCCCCCAAGCAGGGCGCCATCCATGACAAGGGTGCCACGCAGAGGAGAATGCTATCCCAGAGGAAGGTGCCATCCCAGAGGAAGGTGCCCCAGAGGAGGGTGCCATCCCATAGGAGGGTACCCATTAGGACAGTGCAATCCAGAGGAAGGTGTCCCAAGCAGGGTGCCATCCCTGACAAGGATGCCATCCTAGAGAAGGGTGTCCCCAATGAGGGTATCCCAATGAGAGTGTCCCCAATGAGGGTGTCCCAATGAGAGTGTCCCCAATGAGGGTGTCCCCAATGAGGGTGTCCCAATGAGAGTGTCCCCAATGAGGGTGTCCCCAATGAGGGTGTCCCAATGAGAGTGTCCCCAATGAGGGTGTCCCCAATGAGAGTGTCCCAATGAGGGTGTCCCCAATGAGGGTGTCCCCAATGAGGGTGTCCCAATGAGGGCGTCCCAGTGAGAGCACCCCAGTGTAGGTGTCCCAAGCAGGGTGCCATCCCTGCCAAGGGTGCCATCCTAGAGAAGCTGTCCCCAGGCAGGCCGTCCCCAGGCAGGCTGTCCCCAAGCAGGGTGCCATGCTGGCCCATCCCTGCCAAGGATGCCACCCTAGAGAAGCTGTCCCCAGGCAGGCTGTCCCCAGGCAAGGTGCCGCGCTGGCCCATCCCCATCCCCGGCTCGGGAGCGGAACGCTAACCAAGACATCCTCGGGATGTCAGAGCCTGGCTGCACATCTCAGCCAATCGCTCCCAAATAAATTAACCGTGGCACTGCCTAATAGGATCCACCTGCCTGGCTGCCAGCCCCTACCTGAGCCCCCCTTTGATTAAATGTCAAAAGCCTGCCTCGCGCCTGCAGATTGCACTGAAGGCGGATAACAGAAAGGTTCCTCCTGTGACTCCATAAAACCGAAATAAATTCCACTGGCATCTTGTAAATTTTTATTTTCTACAATGACTGCGGGCCCCATCTGCGACCCAGCTGTTATTAGAAGGGAAAGCGTTGGCCCTTCTGCATTACAAAACAGCGTAGAACAGTAATTGCCAGTGGAAGAGATTAAGTGTAGACACTAAAAATGTTTACTCGCAATGAATATGCATAACGATGGGTAGGAAACAGCCCTGGAAGATTAAAAAGAGAGAAGGGTTTGTTTACAAGGCTGGGAAAAAAAAAAGAGGGGAATGTCAGTTGGCCCCAAGCCTGAAATAGGAACGAAAAACCTTTGGGCAAGGCATTAGGGAGAAAAACAGATGGTTTGTGAACCTTTTATTAGATAGAAAAATCATTAATCAAGCCCAGGCTGGAAATGGCAGGGTTTTGGGTAGTTCAGAGCCGAGTTTATTTTTTCTTAAAGCGACAGCGCGGCGCTCCCGGCAGCCCTGGGAGCACATCCCGCTCCAGCTCCGCGCTCCCACCGAGGAAATCCCTCAGTAGGGTTTCACATTTCAGCACCTGTTCCGCCCCGCTCGCGAAAACACCGAGAGCAGCGGCAGCAGCAGGAGGAGGGAGGGGGGGAAGCGCAGCCTGGGCTCTTTTTTCACCGTTCTTCCGACTCGCGGCTGGGAGGGGGAGAAATTTAGGGAATACAAAAGCGTTCACAGCCTCCAGCAGCTCCTGCTCCCCCGATTCTGGGGCTAAAACACCGCAGAGAATTCATTTCATTGCACAAAAAACACTGAGGTGCTGAAGCATCCCGGTGTCCTCACTGCCTCCTTCAGCATGGGAGAAATTCCAGATTTGGGGGGCTTGATGCATTTTAGAAGTGACAGGAGGTGAATGAAAAACCTTTCTATTTTCTATTTTGTCCAGTTGGCAGCTGGCTTTGAACAGCTCCGATCGGGAGCGGTGATTGTGTTTGTGCTGTTATAAATGGGGATAAACACACAGATTTACCTACAATTTGTATTTCCTGATCTCTCCGTTCGGGCTGGGAGCGGTCGAGAAATGCAAAGCTGCAAAGCTGGAAACATCTCCCAAAACATGGAAGTCAATAAGACAACACGAAGAAGGAGCCACAACATTTTTACCAGCAAAGTCAGAGCCCGAAATGAAGCCAAAAACGCTTTCTTTGGGGAATAAAAGGGAACAGCTTCTTCCTCCAGCGCCTTTTGTAGCACAGAGGAGCTGCCCACACATTTCCTAATAGCTGGGAGATGAACTTCCTAAAACATATGAGCTCCATCAGAGGCGAGGGAGGGAGGGAGAAGGGAGAGGGGGAAGTACAAACTGATCTTTGTAAGAAAGAGTAGCTGGGATTGCAAGGCTTGCATATGTTACAGCACATCATTAATAACTGTGATCAAAAGCACGGCAACATCTCGGCAGCTGCAGCGAATTATTGGAGAAATTGGAGTTTTCAAATGAGCTCACACTTCTGGGGAAAAAAAGGGGGGAAAAACCCCCAAGGGCGCCGGGGTCAGGTCACTGTGCAGAGCCTCGGGGGGCTGGGGGGAGAAATTGGGAAAAACGGGGTGAAAACACACGGAGCGGTGGGATGGAGCAGGGTGGGGATGGATGGATGGGAGCCCTGCAGCTCCCCCATCTCTCCGGGATAACAATTCCCAATTTTGGGGTTTGTAGAGCCTCAGTGGGGCTGGAGAAGAACAAATTGGGGAAAACGGGGTGAAAACCCCAGATGTGCTCAGAGCACTGGGATGGAGCAGGGTGGGGATGGATGGATGGGAGCCCTGCAGCTCCCCCATCTCTCCGGGATAACAATTCCCAATTTTGGGGTTTGGATCCCCTCTAATGTGGATGGGAGGAATGCGGTGCTCGGCCCTGGGGCCGGAAAAATTCCATTTAGGATGAGATAAAACCTTCCTGGGAAGGGAGGAAAAGAAACCCCCAAGGGCACCGGGGTCAGGTCACTGTGCAGAGCCTCAGGGGGCTGGGGGGAGAAATTGGGAAAAACAGGGTGAAAACACACGGAGGGATGTGATGGATGTGTGGGGATGGATGGATGGGAGCCCTGCAGCTCCCCCATCTGTCTGGGATAACAATTCCCAGTTTTGGGGTTTGTAGAGCCTCAGTGGGGCTGGGGGAACAACAAACTGGGAAAAACGGGGTGAAAGCCCCAGATGTGCTGAGAGCACTGGGATGGAGCAGGGTGGGGATGGATGGATGGGAGCCCTGCAGCTCCCCCATCTCTCCGGGATAACGATTCCCAATTTTGGGGTTTGAATCCCCTCTAATGCGGATGGGAGGGATGCGGCGCTCGGGGCTGCTTTGACAAAGGCCGAACCGGACCGGGGCTGGAACAATTCCATTTAGGAGGAGACGAAGCTGGCTGGGAAGGCTGGAGCAGCCCGTCCCCACCTGTGGCAGGGCAGACCCCGCTGCCCATCGCCAGGCTCCGGGCCCCGATGGGATTAATTGGCTGCGGAGCGAGCAGCGCGCAGCGGGAGCCGAAGGTGACGCGAGGAAAGTCTTTAAAGAGCGAGGTTTGATCTGGAAATGAAAGGCTGGGCGAGCCCCCTCCCTCCTTTGCAGGCACGTTTTGTCATTCCGAGCAGCTCCGCCGGCTCGCTCGCACATCTGCGTGCCGCGTGCGGAGCCGCGGCGCTGGAAGCCCAGGTGTTGGCGCTTTTTAAAGGAGCCGGCTCCGGCAGAGCCGCTCCGCCCCGGCACGGCGAGGGTTAAACGGCAGAGAAGGGCCGCTCGTGACTTCCGTGCTCTCCCATCTGCCGGCAACCCTGCAACCCATTTGGAAATGAATTTTTCAGCCGGAATTTTTCAGACAGCTTGAGCTGCGCTCGCACATGTCTCCAGCGACGGGCTGATTGCAAAGGCATTAAGTATGTATGGCCATCCTGGCCGCCGTGAGCTCTTGCCGCACTTTATTCCGTAATTATCATCACATTAGGTTGGTAAATAATGTTGACACATGCTTCCCGAACAGCTGGAGAGTGTCCGTGTGACACCGGGAAAAGCGGGACGGGCTCCGCTCCCTCCCCGGGCGGGCAGGGAAACCTCTCCGGCCGAGAGAGCTCCGATCGGCGAGATGGGCGCGTTAATTGAATTAAAACTCATTTGTCTGGGGTGGCACCGCGCTGCTGTCCCGGGCCGTCCGTGACGGGGCACGTTCCCATGAGAAACTGCAGCGCCGCCCGAAGGGATGTGCTGAACACCGGGATCACTCCTGGCATCAACCCGGAGCTCTAAGGAAAGGCTTTGTCTCGGGAATTTGGGGGAATTCATCTCTAGAATGAAAATTTGCAGCGGGTGCAAAAGGTAAAATGCCCAATTCCTGCCAGGGAATGGCTCCGTGCTCCCCAAAATGGGAATTTGCTGCCCCTTCCCACATCCCCGGGGATTGCAGCCCAGGCCTCAGGAAATTCCATTGCCCAGACTTTGATTGATTCCAGGAGTAAAGGAGCTAAAGGAGACGATGCTTGGCAGTGAATAAATTCTATTTTTAGCTGGTTTGCAGTGGGTGCAGAAAGCAAAATGCCCAATTGCTGCCGCGGGGCCCTGGGGCTGCTCCTCTGTGTCCAGGCTCCCCAAAATGGGAATTTGCTGCCCCTTCCCACATCCCCGGGGACTGCAGCCCGGGCCTCAGGAAATTCCATTGCCCAGACTTTGATTCATTCCAGAGGCAGGAGAAGAAAGGGGAAAAGGAGATGATGCTTGCAGTTGTGTTTTTCTAAGTTCTATTTTTAGGCAGAAATTGCCCTTTTGGTCCAACAGCTGGATCCTCTGGAGCAGGCAGCAGATTAAAGGACAAACCTGAGCATTTAACTGACAAGGCAAAAAATGTTAATCCTGCTGGTGGGATAGGGAGGGAAATAAAACCCTCCTTCCGTTTTCCCTCAGATCCAGGGAAGGGGAATATTGCAAGGCCCATAATCTTATTTACATTCGGAGCATGACTCCAGCTCCCAGAACATTGCAGACATCTGTCAGACAAACAGACACGACTCTGCAAAGATATTTCAAATGCTCTTCCCCTAAAAGCTCGGGAGCTGCTCGGGATTTTGGCAGGATGGCTGGGATCTGACATGTCTTTTTTTCCCCATTTGTTCTTTTTTTTTTTTCCCCCTTGAAACAGATGATTTCTTTGGCTTCCTCCAGCAAGCTGTAGGAATTGAAGTATTTGTTATGAGAATGGAAGTGCTAACTCCTGGCCTGAGCTAATTTGTGGGGAATTTTCCCTCGGAAGGCTTCAGGTGTATTTTAAGGAATGAAAACAACCTGGCTGGGGTCACCCACTTTAGATGCTCCTGGTCCATCGGAGAAATGCAAAATCTCAGGGCGGAACCCCCATGAGAACCAGCAGCATTCCCCAAGGGCCATCCTCACAGATAATCAGCGCTTCCTGAGGATGATCAGCATTTGGAGCTCAGTTCCCTGCCTGTTTTCAGCTGCTCCACACAATATTGCTGCATAATTTGGAGTGTCTCCTCTGCCGGTTTTTTGGATGCTGCGAGACTTAGCAACAGGGAAAGGTGCTAAAGAGAGACAAAACTTGTGTGGGTGGCTGGAGATTAGCCATTTGGAATTCTCTCCTTTGCTTTGTGCCACAAGCTGCTCGCCTGTTCCCGTTCCCCGTGTCTGGTCCCCCTGGGACACGGCCCCGCAGTTACCGAGGCTGGAAAGGAGCTCGGGAGCATCAGTCACCCCATCAGTGCCACATCCCGGTGCTTTCTGAGTGACTCCGGGGACAGAAACCCTCCCCGTGGTGGAGTTGGCCTAAATTCCAGCGCTGTCCGTCCCTCCTTCGGCTCCCAAATCCCTTCTGTCCATCCTGAGCTGCTCACAGTGAGCACCGAGAAATATTCCCAAAGGCAGGGAGGGATGGAAATCATTGATTCCGTACTGGGTATTGAAATTCACCTTCGATACTGAAATTCCCATGCGATATTGTGATTCCCATTCAATACTGAAATTCACATATTGAATACTGAAATTCCCATTCGATATTGAAATACACATATTGGATATTGAGATTCCCAATCAATATTGAAATACACATATTGGATATTGAGATTCCCATTCAATATTGAAATTCCCATTCAACTTTGAAATTCCCATTCAATTTTGAAATTCACATTCAATACTGAAATTCACATTCAATATTGAAATTCCCATATTGAATATTCAAATTCACATTCAATGTTGAAATTCCATTCAATATTGAAATTCCCATTCAATATTGAAATTCACATCTTGAATATTGAAATTCCACTCAATACTGAAATTCCCATTTGATATTGAAATTCACATCTTGAATATTGAAATTCCCATTCAACTTTGAAATTCCTATTCAATTTTGAAATTCACATTCAATACTGAAATTCACATTCAATATTGAAAATCCCATATTGAATATTGAAATTCACATTCAATATTGAAATTCCCATTCAATATTGAAATTCCCATTCAATATTGAAAATCAGTTCTTGAATATTGAGATTCCCATTCAATACTGAAATTCCCATTCTATATTGAAATTCCCATTCTCTATTGAAATTCCCATTCTATATTGAAATTCCCCCATGGAATATTGAAATTCACATATTGAATATTGAAATTCCCATTCGATATTGAAATTCACATATGGAATATTGAAATTCCCATTCAATACTGAAATTCCCATATTGAATATTGAAATTCCCATTCAGTATTGAAATTCCCATATTGAATATTGAAATTCCCATTCTCTATTGAAATTCCCATTCTATATTGAAATTCCCCCATGGAATATTGAAATTCACATATTGAATATTGAAATTCCCATTCGATATTGAAATTCACATATGGAATATTAAAATTCCCATTCGATATTGAAATTCCAGCTTCCCTCCACTTAGCCAACCTCCCAATATTTGACCAGAACAGCACTGAATGCAGCTCCAAGCCCATTGGAATTCTGGGCATAATTAGCTCCCTATTAAAGTATTTATGGAGGCCTTTTTCCATCCCAAACAGCCGAAGCCGGAGCATTTTATTCCTTACTGTTACAATAAATAACTATGCAAGGAGAACAGCATATTAATAGAGCATAATTTGTTTACATTGAAAAGAAAATTGTGCTAGATTAGCATAGCAAAAGACTCTTTCCATACCCAGGCAGGAATGTGCAGGCCTAATAGCAATTTTCAGTGTCGTTAAGGAATATTATTAATAAAGTAATCCAGTGTAATTCCCTTTGCCCCTGCCATATTTCACAATGTCCTTAATTACGGCTAATTCCGCCGGGACTCATTTGGGGGTGATTAACCAGAGACACGGGAATCTTAAATAAAACCCTGGGTAATGAGGAGGCTGCAGAGTTCCTGGGAGGGGGAAATCCAGGAAGGGACAATCCTGGAAAACTGTCCTGGGCACGGCAGTGCCAAAAAGGAACGGGATTGCCGAGAGGGTTCTTCATTCCTGCCGTGAAAATCAATGTTTGGGTGCACAGGGACAGCAGGAATTGGTCAGCTCAGAACCTGAAGTTCTGCAGGTTCCATCAGCCAGGGGTGGGTTAACTGATAATGGACTGTGAAAAACACCGATAATTTATTTTTAACATTTGAAAAGTTTCATAGTAATCAAACGGTTATAAAAATAAGAATACAATGAGAGTAATAATAATTTGGATAATTTCAATTAGGACAATATGAGACTATAAAAACCAAGAGTCTTCCCGCACCCAGTTCCAGAGTTTTGGGCATTGCATTCCCAAAAATAAACAGAATATATTTTCCAATCCTTTTATTCCCAAAACCAGGCAGAATTAGCAATCCACAATAAAATTCAGGCTGGAATTATCAATCCCAGCCTGGACATTTTTTATTCCCCAAAACCAGGCAGAATTATCAATCCCAGCCTGGACATTTTTATATTCCCCAAAACCAGGCAGAATTACCAATCCTAGCCCAGAGATTTTTATATTCCCAAACCAGGCAGAATTATCAATCCCAGCCTGGACATTTTTTTATTCCCCAAAACCAGGCAGAATTACCAATCCTAGCCCAAAGATTTTTATATTCCCAAACCAGGCAGAATTATCAATGCACAATAAAATTCAGGCTGGAATCACTCATCCCAAATCCCAGCCTGGAAAATTTCGATTCCCAAAACCAGGCAGAATTATCAATCTATAATAAATTTCCGACTGCAATTATCAATCCCAGCCTGGAAATTTTTTGTTCCCCAAACCAGGCAGAATTCTCAATGCACAATAAATAAATTCAGGCTGGATTCACTCATCCCAAATCCCCCCAAGCAGCAACAATAAAGGCTCTGTTTTCTTGCAGGATGTTTTTGTCATCTTTTGATCCGGTGCCAGCAGAGCACAGAATTGTGGGAGAGCAAACCTCCCAAACTGATCCCTGCTCTTCACAGCCAGTGAATTCCAGAAAAATCCACGCTCCCAAAAAGGACAGGGCAGGAAGCTCAGCTCTGTTTATTCAGGTAAATAAATTTCAAACTGCAGCAGCCCAGGAATTCCCTTCTTGCAGGGATTTAGGGTAACATGAGAGCTGTAAAATTGGGCTGAAATGGAAAATATAATGTAAAATCAGTGTTGAGAAACTGCATTGTGTTGCAGGGGTTTTATGGGGGGATCTGCCCCATCGTTTGCAAAGAATGATTTCCATGCCGGGCAGAAATAGGGAATTGTGCTGTGCAAAATGGGGAATTGTGCCAGAATTCCCTGGGGGGTGCCAGCCGCTCCTGGCACAGCCTTAATCCTGGAAAAATCCCATTGCCGGTGTCTGGGAATCACAGAGCACACACTCCCTGCAGCTGCACCCCAAACAGCCCAGACTGCACCCCAAATCCTGGACAAATCCCCAAAAATCCCATTGCTGGTGCCTGGGAACCACAGAGCACACACTCCCTGCACTGTACCCCAAAATATCCCAGATGAGGGAGTTCCAACATGATCTGCAATAATTTCATATGGGCAGCCCCAAATATTTGGGGTTTTCACCTCCTTCTGTCCACAAACCTGGAAAAGTCAGGAGTTTTTACACAAATATTTCTGTTTGTACATTCCTTATCCTCTCTGGAAATACACACAGGCTGCGGATGAACAAACCCCATGGGAGAGGATGTGATTCCAAAAGAAAACCAGGATATAATGCTTGAAAAGAGGAGAATTTAATAAAATCAGATCAAATCCCAAATTCCTGGATACTGCCACACGGAGCAAGGACTCGGGAGCACGAAATGTTTGCAGGACAAACCCGAGCAGGGAATTAGGCTGAGCTTTGCCAGGACAAACCCGAGCAGGGAATTTGGGACTTGGGAAAAGAATCCAAGGATGTCTGAGGGCAGCCAGGGGGGTTGTGGCAGAATTTCCTTTGTGTTTCCATAAAACCGTTCCAGATGGTGCTGCAGAGGAATTCGCACCCGGACCAGGTGCGGGATAGGCTGCAGTTGTTTTGTGGGACAGAGAAAAAGTCGGTGCAGGAAAAAAATCAGCTCCAAATGAAGGGTTTTGTGGCAAAAAGTGAAATGGTGAAGGTGCTGGAAAAGGGGATTAAAGTTTATTTACAGTGCAAAAAGGAGGAATTAGCACAGTTCAATGGCTGTGCCAGGCCAGGAGTGAGGGATGAGGGGAAATAGAGACAAGAGGGATTTATTATTAAATTAAAATCACTTAATTACTGCAAATGTTAAATAAGCACTTTTCTGGCATTTCAGGGATGTTTTCCCCTCAAATTGCAATGAATTGTCCACTTGGAATTCCCCCTCCTGCAGCAGCGGGTAAATGTCAGCCCTAAATTAAAGCGAACTGGGATCTGCTCCCCCTCAGCACAAAAAGCTTTAATTGGAACCAATAAAGCAGCTTTTATTGGAGCTCTGCAAAGGCAGGGCACCTGAACCTGGGGCTGTTCACAGCCCGGGGTCAGAGGGGAGCACCTGGCTGGGGGCAGCCCCTGATGCGGCCCAGATGGGGACTCTGCCCCTCCTCGGGTCCTGGTGGGGCTGGAAACCAATGCCAGGCCAGCCCAGATGGGGACTCTGCCCCTCCCCGGGTCCTGAGGGGGCTGGAAACCAATCCCAGTCCAGCCCCATTCGGGATTCCATGGCTCCAGGGCTCTGGGACTCCTGTTCCCATTCCCAATCCCATTTCCAGCCCATTTTCCATCCCATCCCACTCTCTTTTCCAGAGGGATACAAACTCATTCCACACCCCCAGTCCTTAAACAGGCACAAAAAAGCTCCGCAGTGTCAGGCTGTGGGAATTAGCTGTAATTTCATTAGCAACCTCCCAGCACACAGAGATCAGCAGAATTAATGCCCCCACCGATCCCACAGGGAATGGGATTTTCTGGGAGTTCTCCCCTTAATCCTCTTGTTCTCTGCTCCTCAGGAGGAGGCACAAAAGCTCCTCAGTCAGGACAAGGAGATATTCAAATATTGAAATCCCACTGTGGGTGCCGGAGACATCGGGGGGAATCTCCTGCAGCAGATCCCAAATTCCTCCTCACAGCTCCCCTGCTCCCACTCCATTGTCTGCCTCATCCCTCTGGGATTCCGGATTATTTGGAGTCAAATTCAATTAATTTTCTATGTTTGACTCAGAATTTTTTATATTTTCAAATGAAATCCCATATCCACAAACTCACAACATTTCCCAGTGGCTGGGAGTCCAGGAGGGCCACAAGTCTGGATCATCCCAAATCCCACCAGGGATTGGAACAACTGGGAAAAGGGGATCAGTTTGAACCCCCTTTCCATGTGAATTCCATCATCCCAAATCCACCCAGGGACTGGAACAACTGGGAAAAGGGATTTAATTTGAACCCCCCCTTTTCCATGAGGAATTCCATCAGCAGCTCTTGCAGGAAATGCTGGGATTTCCACCGGGATTTCCGCTGGGATTTCCACCGGGATTTCCACTGGGATTTCCACTGGGCAGGAGGGGTCTGGGATTTATGGGATTCCTGGAATTCACTCCCCACCCAAGCTAAAAAGGCACCACAAGGTGGGAATTGTCTGCGTTGTCCTACACGGAAAGTCCATCAATAATTCATGGCCCCCATTTATTATTCCGTGAGTAATTCCGAGGCAGCCCCGAGGAATTTCCCTCCCAGCCACTACACGTGTCAGGCTGGCAGCCCAGGGATGAATATTTTAAGGACAACAACTTCTTTTTCCCATTTTTTACCCCTCCAGGACTGAAGTGAGGCACTGCCATGCTCGCTCCCAGCTGGAGAAACCAGCCCCAATATGTTTAAAATCCCACAGGAAATGGGATTTCCCCTAAATGTTCCTATTTTTAGATGCTCTGCTTTGCTTTTCAAGATTCCCTCTTTGATATTTTCTATTTCCTGAGCTGCTATCCCACATTATCAATCCCAGGATGGAATTGGGATTGGGACCCCAGAGGTGTCTCCAACTCACTCTTGGGGGGTTCAGGAGGAATTTCTCCACGGAAAGGATTCCCTGGAGGTGTCCCAGGCTCTGTGACCCCAAAGTGTCTCCAAGCTGATGATGAGGATGAGGAGGAGGAAGGCTGGGGCACACCTGGAGCCCCCCAGCCCTTCCCCAGGTGATCCCCAGCCCCGCTCTGTGTCCCTCAGCTGACGCCGAGCGTGTCGAGGCATTTCCAGCAGGAAATTGCATTTGCATCTTGTGTGGCACAAGCATGTTGTGAATATCATAAAAACACATATGGTCACCGAGGCTGGGAGAGAAGGCGATAAAAGTGACATTTAGGGAACAGCTTTGGGAGAGGAAAACATGTGCAGGGAAGCAGCTCCTCCCTCAGAAAGAGTCTGGGCTCTCACTCGACAAGATTTTACAGCAAACTTCTTCATTTTGGGACAAACTTCCTCATTTTCCCTGCAAAATTCCTTTGGTGCAAATTCCTTTTTTCCCAAATTCGTTGGTGCAAACTTCCTCACTGTCATTCTACAAACTTTCTAATTCTTTTTATACAATGTAAAATACTAATTTCAAACTTGAGACATGTGAGCTTGAACCTCCTGGGTTATCCTGGAAGGAACTCCAGGTGTGGGACAGACTCCATGGCAGGTTTAAATTGAATTTTGAGCAGCTTGGAACAATACTTTGGGATTTCAGCACTTGGGCTTTGATCAGGGGGTTCCTGGCTTGGATGGGAATATCCCCAGGATATTCCTTGGGAATTCCTTGGGAATTTTCATGTCTGGGTTTATACTGGAATTCTGGATAGCACGAGTCTGTGGACATGGCGAAATAGGAAGTTTCAACAAGGAAAAGGAAATAACTTTGGATGGAAAAGCAGGAAGTGATTCCCACAGACCAAACCCCCACCAAACCATTCCCAGTTTCTCTGCGAGCATCACCCCAGAGGATGGCTCAGCTTTTGCAGCCCATCCTGCTCCACGGGCAGGATCCCCGCGAGTCCCAGCAGGGAACGGATTCCAATTCTCCAGAGCTGCAAACTGCAGCCCTTCACGGCGTGCCAGCAGATCCGACGGCAGCGTGCTCTGCCATAAATCCTCCCAAAATGTTCCTCGCTCACAAATGCTGCGGCTGATTCACGCTCCAAAGGCGGATCTGCGGCTCCTGCCAAGTCACCGCGGCTCCCTTCTGCTTGCGGCCAGGAGGAGGAGGAGGAGGAGGAGGAAGGCAGCTCCCATGGCCCTGCTCGCAGCTGCTGGCGGCCCTGCTTGCATCACCGCAGGGATTCCTGCTGCTGGGGCGGGGAGGGACCCTCAGAGCCCTCCCTGAGCCTCCAGGAGGGGCTCGGAACCATCCGGGGGCCCTGCTGCCAGGACAAGCTCCACAGCAATCAATTGGTGTAAAAATAGCAATGCAAACACAGTCATAATAATAACTTGGGCAAGATGGGACAATGGGGATGTCCGGGTACCTTTTCTGGGCAGAAATAGGAGCCACATTAACAGAGGATTAACCCTTAACAGCAACAGCCTGTTGCATACTCACACACATCATCCATGATGCATAAATTCCATTTAAATTCAAAATTCCGTCTGGTCATCGCCAACTTCTTCTTTTAATCCTAACAGGAAGGAGTTCATTTCTTCTGATATTGGGCAATAATTTTTTTTCTCTGAAAGATTTAGGTATTTCTCCTTTCTTTAAAAAAAGTACCTTACATAGCATAGTTCCTATTTTAACATTTTTGATAACCTAAAACTATATTTAAAAGAATTCATACAGCATTACTTTCTAACACAACACAAATAATATTCATTTGAATATTTGCCAAAAGCCAATCATCAAACACACGCACTTTTCACAACTCCCAGGACAAGGTGAATCCCGGCGAGGATGCGGAGGAAATTCAGGCTGTGAATTCCCACAGGCTCAGGCAATTCCCAGCCTGCTGCCACAGCTGTGGCTCGCAGGGAACGGGGGAAGCTGCCGCTCTTGCCGGCAGGGAAATTCTTCCCCCTAGTTTCCAGCCGGGGAATAGTTGAGCTGCCTCGGGAAAGGGCTGGCGGGAGAGGAGGAAGGCTGCAGGAGGAGGAGGAGGATGAGATGGCACGGATGTCCCCGAGCTACAACAATTGTTGCTTCTCCTGAAAGGGAAAAAACTGGGAAAAAAGCCTCTCCCTGCTCCGCGGGGGCTCCGGCCCTGCGGGGGGACCAGGAAGGGGAAGATGCTCCACTGGAAGGAGAAGCTCCACTGGAAAGAGAAGCTCCACTGAAAGGAGATGTTCCACTGGAAGAAGCTCCACTGGAAGGAGAAGGTCCACAGGAAGGAGCAGCTCCACTGGAAGGTGTTTGGAAGATGTTTGCTCCTGGATCTGATTTGTGTCCCATGAGGATTTTGGGCTGGGAGCTCCAGGCAGGATTTTGAGCTCCTGGATCTGTGTCCCACAGGGATTTGGGGCTGCACCCAGGAGGCTCCTCCAAGCCCATCCCATACCCATTTTTAACCCAAACCTTCTGTGCTCTCCCTTTTCCAGCTCTGTGCCTCCAAACAGTGAAAATGCTCCTGGTTTAGTGGGATTAGAACCCAAATTGCAGCCCAAAAGCCCTGGCAAGGCCAGGCATGGTTTCAGGAGAGCCACACATGGCCAGGGAGGGAGCAGATGTGGATGGGGATGGAAGGACAGGATGGGATCTGGGACTCAGAAGCAAAAATCTCTCAGTTGCTGTTCCAGGATTGCAAATTGGAATTAGAGAGAGAGGAATGGGATGGAAACGAGGGGAATTGAGAGGAATGGTGCTTTGCTTTGTGCTGGGAGGAAAAATCCATGCTGCATTCCTGGGGACAAGGTGGGGACCAGGCCCAGCTTGGACAAGCTGCTCTGGAGCTCTTTTCCAGCTGAAATCACTCTGGGATTCTGGATCCTCGTCCAAAAACCAGATCCTGTGTTCAGGCACTTCCTGTGATCCTCGGGGAGCATTCCAGTGTTTTCTCTGTGAATTCCTGGTGTGTTTGCTTTGTTTTGCTCTCTCCTGTTGTTTTTCCCTGGTGTCTCAGGAATTTCTCGTGGCCATCTGCAGCATTCCCTGGGAATTTGGGATTTCGCAGCCCAGTGCCAGTCCTGGGCAAGGACAGACAGCCAATCTGTCTGTCCGTGGCAGCCCCGAGGTGCCCACAGAGCTCTTTCACGGCTCATAATGGAGCCATTGAGAGGCCGGAGTTATTTGGAGTTATTTGGGGTTGAGTCAGCCTTGGCAGCCGCCAGCCCCGCGCACATTTCCTTTTTTCCCTTTTTTGAAGTGCACTTTTCTTTTCCAGCTCCACAGACAAGGGACCTTTATCAGCTTCCACTTCATCTCCGCCCAGCAGAGCTGCACCCGGCCCTGCCAGAGAAACTTCCAGAACTTCTTCCTTCGGGGACTTGCAGCTCCCAGCAGTTGAAAAGCCTGAAATGCTTTGGCTGTCAGCGCCTGCAGGACTGAGGGATCCAGCCCAACCTCTCCATGGGCAGGTGTGTGAAATCCCCTGGTTTCTCTTACCTTTTCCTGTGCAGATTTTCCTTCGGGGATTTTGGCCTTACCCAGTGCACATTCCCGGTTTTCCCGGGAACGGGAAGCGGGCCCCTGGCGGCCGCAGCCATTGTCTGCGGGATCAGGCACAGATGGGAGACACGGAGCTGTCAGAAAGGAGCCGGCGTTGGAAAATGTTATAATTGGGATGGTAAACAAGTTCACAAGGAGCCTATTGAGGCAAGGCATTGCCATGGAAACCGCCCAGAAAAGTCTGGGAACGAGGCAGGGGCAGCCCGGGGAAGGGGGATGGAGGCTCTGCCATGGGAGCTGTGGCATTTGGGCCTTGGGGGGCTGCAGCCCTGGAGCTCTCCATCAGCCCCTCGGCTGTAATGGGAGGGATGCAGCAATTTCCCTGACGCCAGGAGAACCCTCAGATTTGGTTATGGGCCATGTTAAGGACCCAGGGCCGCTCTGAACAAATCTCTTTAAGTGGCAGGGCAAGGAGTTGTATCCCACAGCTTGCACAGCTGATTTGGGAAGAGAACTTTTCCCCAAAATCCCCCGATCCATGGACTGCAAGTGACCAAAAATGCCCTTTGGGTGCCACTTCTGATACCCAAAATCCCCCTGATCCATAGACTGCAAGGGACCAAAATGCCACTTTTAGTGCCACTTCTGTGGCTGTATGAACTCTCCCCCAAAATCTCCTTCTTGGTGCCACTTCTTTATGAACTTTTCCCCAAAATCCCCCTGATCCATAGACTGCAAGGGACCAAAAATGCCCTTTTTGGTGTCTTTTTGGGACACAACACTTCCCATCCCAAGGGAACCCAGGAGCTGTGAGCAGGCAGAGTGGGATCCCAGCTCCCACCTCTCAGAGCCATCAATAACAGCCCCATTGCCATCCCATTCCCATCCCGTTCCCATTGCCATTGCCATCCCATTGCCATCCCATTCCCCATCCCATTGCCATCCCATTGCCATCCCATTCCCATCCCCATTGCCATCCCATTCCCATCCCCATTGCCATCCCATTCCCATTGCCATCCCATTCCCATTGCCATCCCATTGCCATCCCATTATTGCTGATAATGACTCATGGATGAAGCCACCACGTCCTGTGCAGAAATCAGGAGCTGGGCTGATAATCAGAGGCTCAAATCAAGAGATTGATGCCCACAGCAGCCTAATTAGCAGAGTCTATTGGAGAGGAAGCTGAGCATGCTGCTGCAGCACTGCCAAATGAAATTAGAGCCCAATTATTGATAAATGAAGAGTGGTTGGTGCTGGAGCCTGGCCTGCAGTGGAGGGAACGCAGCTGTCACTTGGGCTGCCCAGAGTCACTCGTGTGTGACACAGCATCCTGTGCAGCCCGGGCTGCAGCAGCTGGGGGACAGGAGAGGGACACGGGGACACAGGGACAGCAGGGACAGCAGGGACAGCTCCTGGTCCTGCTCCTGCCAGGGCAGACACAGGGGGACAGCAGGGACACAGGGACAGCAGGGACAGCTCCTGGTCCTGCCCTGTGCCCTCTGACTGGGGCTGTCCCTACATGGGACACCAGGGACAGCACCTCCTGCTCCTTCCCTGCTCCTGTTCCTGTCCTGTTCCTGTCCTGCTCCTTCCCTGCTCCTTCCCTGCTCCTGCCCTTCTCCCATGGCTTCCCACTCCACAGGCACTTCACTATCACCATGAAAATGGGGAATTTGAAATCCCTCATTTCCCCAGCCTCTCAAACCCAAAAATCCATAAATTATATCAGTGGGGTTGGGAAGTGACAGTTTCCAGAAACCTTCAATTGGGACAGAGTTTGTTCAGTGCATTGCCAAAAACATCTGAGCAGAAGGAGTTTCTCAGGGGTTTGGGGCAAAGGGAGGTCAGGGATGGCAGAGGGGGCCTCCTGCAATGAGAAGGGAGGGTTTAGATGGGATATTGGGAATGAATTCCCAGCTGGGAGGGTGGCACAGCTGTGGCTGTCCCTGGATCCCAGGCTGGTCGCCGGGGCCTGGAGCAACCTGGCCATGGAGTGGAAATCCTTAGAATCCCTAAAATCCCTCCCAGCCTGAATTACTCCATAACTCCCCAGAGATTCAAAGAGCCCTGGCCAAGCTCTCGGCTCCAGAGCCCCCAAAATACCTCGGAGGATGTGGGATCACAGCTTGGGAAGTGCCTTTTGTCAGCTCCTTGTCACAGGTGTCACCGCGTCCCCGAGGCTTTTCGTACCCAAACGTTTTTGGAAATCTGCCCCAATTCTAAGTAGGGCAGGAAATGTCAGTTCAATGCAGATCTGCCTTTCCTCCTGCTCCCTCCAAAGCACAGAAACGTCCCAGAGACACAACAACCACGGGGGGCCGAGAGCTGGGGCTTTGCAGGGAGGTTTAAACCTCTCCCAAATGTCAGCCTGGGCTTGCTGATGCTCTTCCTTTGGCACCATAAAAACGAAATTCTCTGAGCACCCTTTGGGGCCCTGCAGCAGATACATGAGTGGATGAAATGAGCTGCAAATGTTGTGCTTTAAACACAAACTCAAGGCCTTTTCTCTGGAAAAAATCCCTTTCAAGGCATTGTTTCTTTGGAGCTGTGGTTTACCTTTGGTTCCTTAACAAAGTAAATTAATAAATGAAGGGGTAGCAGAGTTGTTTCTATAGCAATCCCCATGGAAACATCAAAAATGCCACAAACACTCATCCTCAGCCTCCAGCTCCCAGCTCAGGGTGAAACACAGCCCTGGCTCCTGGATTCAGTGCCCTTGGTAGCCACAGATCCCAAAAATTGGAGTTTTTATGGCAAACCTAGCGAGGAGGAGCTGGAGCTGCTCATCCCTTGCCATGGGATTGGTGAGAAACTCTGGGTGGGTTAAACCCTGGGGATTTCCCTGAAATAAACCTTGAGAGAGTTGAGAGAGGTGGTCCCAGCTCTGATCCTGGCACTCCTGGGGCCCCTGCTGGGTTTGGTCACTATTAAACCATCCAGTTAATACTGAGTATTTTTACAGCTGTTTTGTGAAGAACACAGCCAGAGCATCTCCAGCCCAGGATCCTGCTGGGATTCTCAGCATCTCCAGGGGAAACCTGCTGGGATTCTCAGGATCAGGGTTTTAGGGGAATTTCAGGCACTGTCACAGCTGGAATCCCCATTCCTGGAGGGATTTATTGAACTGCTCCAACCTCAGTTCCTGTGATTCCTGAGGATTCCAGGGATACATTCTGGTGATGAAATCACATTTTGTGCCAGAGCTGCACCCCCTTGGATCCCAGGACACTCAGGAATTCCGACGGAAGCAGCTCAGGAGAAAAGTGGGGGCAGGAAGTGTGAGGAGTTTGTGAGCTCTGCAGCACAGACGTGCTGGGACATAAATTTCCCCATTATTATTGTGTTGCCCTTTTGCAGGAAAGGGTACAGGAGATTTGTAGGAGCACTTAGCACGTGTAAATCCCCTCCTCTTTAGGGCAAACCAGGCGCTGAATGGGGCCATAAATATCCCATAAATATCCTGAGTATTCCATCCTGTTGGAAATCACACCTTTACCCCTCCTCTCTCTGCAATTACAGCCGGGCCTTATCCTAACACGGCTCGGGGCTTCCAAAACATCCAAACTGGGGAGCAGGAGCCCTGGAGATGCTGGGAATCCCAGCAGGAATCTGGGCTGGAGATGCTGAGAATCCCAGCAGGATTCTGGGCTGGAGATCCTGGGAATCTCAGCAGGATTCTGGGCTGGAAATCCCTCAAATCCCAGCAGGATTCTGGGCTGGAGATGCTGAGAATCCCAGCAGGATTCCAGGCTGGAGATGCTGAGAACTCAAACAACTTTCCAGATCCCTGAAATCCCAGCAGTTTTCCAGGCTGGAAATTCTGAGCTGGTTGGTTTTACGTAGAAAAACCATTCCTGGAAATTCAGTTCCTTTGTTATTTTCTCATTCCTCCTGTGCCCGTGGTTCATGGGATCTCTTTTCCCTTCCAGAGGATCCCTCATTCCCAGGAGCTCTGACATGGCCACCTCGTGGCAAGCTGAGATCCCCAAGGATGGAGCAGGCCTGGAATCCCCGTGGATTGAGGAAGCACCACGGTAAGCTGCTGGAAAATCTGCTTTTCCCAAAGTTTTGAAGTTTGCTTTTCCCTGCCAGGCAGAGAACGAGTCCAACCCCCTGGCCGTGGAAGGGGGAACATTTCCTGTCGAATTTTCCCGTTGCTATAGCGATTGATCAAGCAAAATAAAATAAAATAAAATAAAATAAAATAAAATAAAATAAAATAACCCCCTCCCCATCACTTGTAAACCCAACTCCTAATTGTGCTGACAACAATCTCGGTGTGCCCGGAACAGTGAGTCACGCTGCACATTCCGTGTCTGAGCAGGGCTTCATTTCCATCTAACAAGGCAATTACTGCAGCCGTGCTAATTCCGTGTTAATTCTGCAGCGTTTGATTAACAAAAACGTGCTGGGAGCTCCGGCACCGCTGCTATCGCGGCAGATCCTTATCTCCGCCCTGCTCATTAGCATAAAATATGCAGATGAGCCATCCCCAAACGGGCCCGGGACAGGCTCAGATCCACGGAAATCATCGGGAAAGGATTCCCTTTAAAGCACGAGAGTCGTTTGCAGGCCTGATCCCACAAAAGCTTCTGTTTGTCACCCCTGGACGCTGCCAAGGAATTCGGGGCCTCTTCCAGCAATTAGGTCATTCCGCAGATCCCGTTAATGAGTTTTCAGTGACTCATTGACCGGGACTGGAGGAACCTTCCCCAGCTGGCTCCGCTCCTCCTCCCGAGATCCCACAGGATCCAGGGAGCAGCTGCAGCCACCCAGAGCCTGGCTGAGCCCTGCAAACACTCACTGAGCAGCCAGGAGGGGATGGGGAGGCCATTCCTGAAACCCCAAACGGGAACCAGGCCTTTCCTCCCTAAGGGGTGATCCCGTGGCCAGCAGAATTCCCATTTCCCCGTTTCCTTCAGCCGTGACTCCAGAACTCCTCCTGGAATTGCTCTGGAGTCATTCCGGATGGATGTTAACTACACACAAATGGCATTTCCTTTTCAATCCCTATTCCCAAACCCAAATCAGTCCCTTGGAGGGGCTTTATTTGGGATTTGCCAACTCTGGGATGGCTGAGGCAGCTCTGGGTCCCATTTCCCCATTTCTTTCCTCCCAGGAATTGCTCTGGAGCCATTCTGGATGGACATTAACTGCACACAAATGGCATTTCCTTTTCCATCCCCATTCCCAAACCGTGCACAAACAAATCCCAGTCCCTTGGAGGGCTTTATTTGGGATTTGCCCCTGGGAAAAAGGAAAAGCAGCTGGAGCTGGGAGTGCTCTGCAGCCCCACGTGCTCGAGCTGTTTGCTTATGAATATAGATGACATTTTTTGCCATGGCAAATAAACAAATGCATAAAGATGCATTATTTCATAAGCATAAAAAAATCCCTGCTGCAACTATAGTGCTTTTCATTTGTTTTTATGATTACTTGTAATTAATTAGCATCAAAAGAAGATTATCAACATGGCTAAACCCCGAGATTGTGGCAGCAAACGCAGCGATGATGGCGCTGCTTTATCTTTCCATTAAGGTGGGAAAAAAGGAAATTATCCCTTTTTTATTTCATTTTTTAGCTCTGCCGAGATTGGAGTGGCAGAACACAGCCTCAAAATGCACAAAAATGAATCTCCAGCCCGGAAAGTGCTGGGATCCTCAGGATCTCAGGAGAATGTTCTGGGCTCCTCGGGGAGCAGCAATCCCCAGGATTCCAGAAGTTTCCAGCAGAACCCCTGGGTGTTCCCCACACAGGAAATCCTTGGGAACGAGGCAGTGTGTCCATCCAGAGCTCTGATCCCACCTCCCACATTCCTCATCCCAACCACCCAAACCCAAACTGTGCCTTGTTTTAATGGCTGGTTGATTAATGAAGGGCCCTGCTTGTCCCAGACTGACGGGCACGGGGCTGCTCCCATCCCATCCCATGCCATGCCATGCCATGCCATCCCATCCCATCCCATCCCATTATCCCATGCCATGCCATGCCATGCCATGCCATCCCATTATCCCATGCCATCCCATCCCATCCCATCCCATTATCCCATCCCACCCCAGTATGAAATATTAACTCAGGCCCGCTCTGCAGCCATTAGCTCTCATTTGCATATTCATGAGGGCTCATAAATGTTGAAAGAGTCGGAGAGGCGCCGGCAGCAGCAGCGGGGCGGAGCCAAGGTGTGTTTACAGCGCTTTTTGTGGGACAAATCGGCTTTAATTAGGGCCGGTTTTGTGGGACACCTCGGCCCTAATTAGGGCTGGCTTTGTGGGATCAATCGGCCCTAATTAGGGCTGGTTTGTGGGACAAATCCAACACCAGATCCCAGGAATTCCCGTCCGTGCCTGGAACGTGGGAAATGAGGTGGGAACCTGCTTAAAGTCCCTGCTTTAAGCAGGAGAAATGCCCGCGATTTCCCTGGCTCCTATCGATAATAAAGTGTTAAATGGATGGTATTTAATAACATTTTCCTGTCTGTGAAGTGTGGCTAAAGCAGGACAGCGATTCATGGGCAAGACAATAAAAGTTCCTTTTCTGCTTACTGGATGTTTTCCCCTCGGCAGAGCGTAAATCACATTTTGTGTGAAGTGTGCATCCTTGCTCTGCCGCTTATTTGAATCTCTGCTACTTTATAATAAATGGTTTTTATTGATTTTTTTTTCCTCAGGAAAAATGGAATAAACTCCTGGAGCAGGCAGCCGAGAGGAGAAAATGGGATCAGCATCTTTGCAGGTAAAGGTGGCAGCACAGGGGGACTTGCCTTGCTCAGCAGCTCCGGGAGTGCCACCACAGCACAAACCTGGTCTTGTCAAGAACTTGGCCACCACCTCCATGAGTCTCTTCCCAAATTGTCCAAAGGTTCAGGGGCTCCACAAAGCATTAATTGGTGCTCGATTGAACATTCCCCATGCAGGAGCCACCCCTGCCATGGTGACAAATTGCCGGGCACTGGTGGGGCTCCTCCAGCAGGGAATGGATGGAGAAGCTCCACCAGCTCAGGACACTCTGGCACTCCATGAGTTTATGGATTATTTACACAATATTCCTCAAACCCCGGGCCTTGTCCGGAGCTCGGTCCCTGCCATGTCCCCACGGCCATTTGGAGTCACAGGGAATTGATTTTCCATTCAGAGGGAAGGGGATTTAGCCCGAGGTGCCCGCAGGTGTTGGCAGAGGTGCCCCAGGGCCCTGCAGGGCCCTTCCTGCCTGAGGTGGGAAGCAGGACTGGTTCCCAGGCAGCGCTGCTGGGCGTGAGGGGCCCTGAAGGAGGCTTTGAGGAGCCCGGTGCTCGCACACCAGAACCGTCACCGGGAATTCTCCTCGCAGCCTTTATATAATAGGGGAGGTATTAATCAGGAGTGGAGGTCTGCAAATATTTGCCTGTTTCCATAGAGATGGGGAGCCCACACACACAATAAATACCTTTTCCCACATGCGTTATCATCGCTGCCTAATCATATAATCACCGAGGCACGGCTCAGGCGGGGCCGGCGGGAGAATAAACACCATTAATTAACAGATTTATCAACCAGAGGAGGAGGAGGAGGTGGCAAACGAGGAACGGAGTGGGAAAAGCACTTTGGAGCAGGTTTGGGCCTCTCTCGTTTCTCCAGGAAACTTCACAAACTCTTAATTAGCTCCCCAAATCCTCTCCGCGTTCTTCCAAAAATAAAACTTGTGACAAGTGTTCAAACCACGCCGCGCTCTCACCCACCAAACACACATTGGAGTACAAATAGAAAGCCACGGCAGGGAAGTGTCACAGGCATTGCTGGCAGGGAGGAAAATAAAACTGAGACTCCTGGCAGCGGCACAAAATCCGACGGGCTGTCACCCCGGGACTGTCTGGGAACGGGGCACGTGCTCCATCCAAACGGAACTGGGCAATTCGAGGAGTTTGGGGAGCTCCTTTGAGCTCCAAACACTCTGCCCGGGGTGGCACCTCCATACAGGGAACGGAGCATCCACACCACAAGGGGTTAAGTCAGGTGCTGTTCATTCCGTTCTAAATCAAAAGGGGAAATCTGGAATTAAAACAGCAAAGTTTGAAGAGCTCCTTTGGTTTCCAAGGGCTTTGCCCAGGGTGGCACCTCCAGCTTGCTCCCCATACTGGGAATGCAGCATCCATACCCCAAGGGGTTTTTGCTGTTCATTTCTCTTTCCATTCTAAATCAAAATGGCAATTTTAGAATTAAAACAGCAAAGTTTGAGGAGTTCCTTTGGTTTCCAGGAAACTGAGCCCTGAGTTTCCAGGGATGAAAGCCCCTCTGGCTGCTGGGGGTGAACAGGAGCCATCCCCAGGGATTGTCCGGTGGATCATGGAACAAACAATTCCATGGGGCTGGCAAGGGACCCAAAGCAGGGCAGGGCCACCCTTCACTGTCCCAGGCTGCTCTGAAACCCAAGCAGCCTGGCCTGGGACTCTCAGGGTTTGTCATTCCCACTGAAATTTGTTATTCCCACTGAGGTTTGTTATTCCCATTGGGAATTCCGTGATTTGGGGGCTGTGGCTGGCAAGGGACCCAGAGCAGGGCAGGGCCACCCTTCACTGTCCCAGGCTGCTCTGAGCTCCATCCAGCCCGGCCTGGGACTCACAGGGTTTGTCATTCCCACTGAAATTTGTTATTCCCACTGAGGTTTGTTATTCCCATTGGGAATTCCATTATTTGGCGGCTGTGGCTGGGAAGGACCCAGAGGGCCACCCTTCACTGTCCCAGGGTGACCCATCCAGCCAGGCTGGGACTCTCAGGGTTTGTTTCCGTTATTCCCACCGAGGTTTGTTATTCCCATTGGGAATTCCGTGATTTGGGAGCCGTGCAGCGCCAGGGTGGGCACCCACAGACCGGCCCTGCCCGGGCACGCTCCCACGGCCCCCGCCCGGGCTGGGCGCAGTCTGTGGGCGCCCCGCGCTGTCCCCTCGCCGCTGTCCCCGCGTGTCCCCGGGGCTGTCCCGCCCCTCGGGCCGGCCCCGCCCGCCGCGCTGCCTGTGAGCGATGCGCCGGCGCTGCCGCGGCATGACGGGCTCATTATGGGGCATAATTGCGGCGCAGTCTCCTGGTAAACACTGGGTTAAAGCCCCGGCAAGATGCTTGTTCCTCTCGTTATTAATTAGCACGTGTCCACTCCGCCAGATCCCGAGCCCAAACTTCATTTGTTATGTTCAGCCAAATGCATGAGTAGCTTTGGAGTAATTATTTTCCAACATCATCTAATACCTCTCTGCACATCAATTAAAAATCCTCTTAACAAGGAACTGCATTTTGTTGGAGATCAAATGCCTCGTCCAAAGCTGTATCAATCATGTAGAGCTAATTAGTGGGTCTGCTTTATATCATTTGTTTTACTTTATTATTCTATTATACACTTCCTAATGAAACCAATTGAACAATTTGGAAATCTTTGTTCAATTAATTGAAGGCTTAAAGGCCAGCTCCCTTTTCTTGTGCCTTTAAAAAGCACGGATGGAAAGGGAAAGAAGATTCCCTGTGTGCTTTAGATCTGCTTTATTGATTCTTTTTACTTGATATCTCAGTGGGGTTCTGGAGGAGAGCAGTCCAAGGAAGGCTCTTCAAGCTCATGGATCTGCAGGAACCCTGTCCAAGGAAGGCTCTCCAAGGCCATGGTTCTGCAGGAACCCTGTCCAAGGAAGGCTCTCCAAGGCCATGGTTCTGCAGGAACCCTGTCCAAGGAAGGCTCTCCAAGGCCATGGTTCTGGAGAACAGTCCAAGGAAGGCTCTCCAAGCCCTGCTCAGCCCCAGCAGGTCCAGCAGCCAGAGCTGAGAACTTCCAGGCCATCCTGCAGCTCTGTTATCCCAAAAATAAAGCTGTGGCTAGAGGAGGGAGAGCTGGACAAGGCACAGGCTGAAGGATGGGATAAAGTGGATTAAAAAGTGAATCCAGGAAGGCTGATGGCGCCTGGATTGTGTCACCTCCTGTGGCAGCAGGAACTGGGCAGGGCCAAAGCTCCAATCCCGGGCTCCTCATGGAGCTGGGAAGGGGCTGGAGAACTCCTGGGGGAGCTGGCAAGGGAATTGAGAACTCCTGAGGGAGCTGGAGAAGGGCTCAGCCTGGAGCAGAGGAACTCGGGGGGAAGGACAGGAAGCCTCAGGCTGGAGCTCAGGGGACACGACAGGAATGTCCCCGTGGAAGGGGAGCTCAGGGAGGTGTGGAGCCCCCATGGCCAAGGTGCCCAGCATTGCTCAGGGGGGTCCAAGGCCCGCTCCATCCGTGCTGCTGGTGGAGGAGCAGGGACGGAGAGCAGCCCCTCTGCAGCCGCCGTGAGCGCTTCTCAGCTAAATCAAACTGACAAATCAGCAGATGCTGAGGGCTCGCAGCAAACGGACTGCGTTCCCTTCCTCATATGGAGAAGGAGGGTAAAAATAAGAATGGCTTTCACATGCCGTCAGATTGCTCGGGAGGAATTGAGGGATATTCTAGCAGCACTGGAGCAGAGGGAGCTCAGATTTAGACCTCTCCAAATCTGGGGTTGCTGCTTGTCAGTAACAGAGAAATGCATTTCTCGCTCGGTTTAAAGGCACGGCTCCGTCGGCAGAACCAGCTCCGAGCCTCGCCAGGGGCCGGCAGCAGTTGCGGCCTCGCTGCGAGCAATCGGAGCACTTAGGCCGGCTGTTTATTGCGCACACGGGTCCCCCCCCGCTCCAGCTGCTCCAGATGTGCTGCGAGCGCGGCCCGGCCGCGGTCACGGGTGGTCCCGGCCCCGCGGAGCCTTTGATGCCCACGCCCAGGTAGGCAGGGCTCGGACGGGGACATTTGGGAGCCATTAGGGCCCCCGGCTCGCACACGGCAAGGAGGAGGGGGAACATCCTTTTCGGATTAGCCCGGCTTCCTGTTTGGGGAGCTGCGGCCGGCTCCGGCTCGCATCCAGCGGGGAAACAAAAGCGCGCACGCACACAAAGCCCGGGGCCCCTCGCTGTCACGGGAGGGCTGGGCTCAGCCGCTTCCGAGCTCAAAAACATCCCAGGAAAAATAAAATCCCGAGTTGCTGAGGGGAGCGCAGGGCAATGAAAAGGGAGTGGAAAAGCTGCCCCGGTGACCTGGGCCGGAGCTCGCCGCTGTCCTGAGGGCGTCACTCAGCCCTCACCACGCCGAAGCCGCGTTCCCAGGCTGAAAATAGGGCTTAAGTAGGCCAGAAGCGCCGGGAACCCTGTGCTGCCGAGCGGGGAGGTTCAGCTCCAGCGAGCACCGAGCTCTCGCTTGGCCCGCCTGGACCGGCTGAACCCGGCTGGCACCGAGCCCTGTGCCGGGATTAGCCGGGAGGGTGGGTTTGGTGAGGGATCCAGCCGGGTCTGACAGTGCCCTGAGCCGGGTTTAGTGAGGGATCCCGCCGGGTCTGACAGTGCCCTGAGCCGGGTTTAGTGAGGGATCCCGCCGGGTTTAGTGAGGGATCCCGCCGGCTTTGGTGAGGGATCCCGCCGGCTCCAGCAGCCCCAGCGTGTCGGGGCCAGCCCAGCGCAGTCAGGGCCGCTCCCGCCCGGCTCGGAGCGCCCTCAGCACATCCCGGGCAGGAAGGACAATCCAGGGATGTGGCCGCTGTTTGCTCGTGTTTCCCCCATGCCCTGGGAATTCAGAATAAGGGAAGAAAGCACAGCCCTCTCCTCGCCTGGGTGTAGGGACAGCGGCTCGTGGTGTCCTGAGAGTGGATCCCCACAAGGCAGGGAGGGCTCCCCTCCCAGCCCTGGGATCGTCTCGCGCCCCGCAGCTGGGGAATTAATTTGGAGCCAAGTGTAAAGGCAGAATGTTTGAGTGACCGAGTCCTGTAGGTCCCACTGTTGAATTTCTGGATACAAAGCAGGGAAGGCAGAGGCAGATGCGGGAGGGAGCTCGAGAGGCAGCCAGGACATTGTTCAGCCCCGCTCCTCTGAAGAGCCAATTATTCCCTTGAAGCCCTTCAGCTCCAGGGGCTGTGCAGGAGTTGCAGGGATAAAAGTGGGAGCCTTTCATGTGGAGCTCTCGAGTGCCATCCTCCAGCAGAGCAAAGCACATGGAGAGAGAGGGCTGGCTTCCCTTCTCCTCAATGCATTATTCCAAACGGCATATTAAACATTGCTGAATGGAGAATTTAAATTCCCACCATTGACAGCTGATTAATTCTTTGTTAAACAAGAAAAACAATTCGCTCATCATCAGAAATATAAATTAACTCTTTCAAGGGAACCTCCAAGGAAAAACACAACGGTTGCTGTTTTCCCTGACTCTAGGGCTCCTTTCTTAATTCTGCATCAAGGGGAAATTTCCTCTGAGCTACCAAATAAAATCCAGATTTCAGTCCCGGGATCAGGAAGTTGGAGCTGTCCTGTCCCGTGAATTCCTCAGAGCAGGTGCCAAGGAGCTCCAGCACATCTGGAACTCCCCAATTCCCATCTATGACCATCCACACCCATCCATGTCCATCCATACCCATCCATGTCCATCCGTGTCCATCCATACCCATCCATTCCCATCCATACCCATCCATGTCCATCCATGTCCATCCATACCCAAAGTACTCACAGGGAAATTCAGCATCCTATAAAAATTTACAGCTCTGGAATGAAGGGGATCCTTTGCATGGGCTTGCAATCCGAGGGATTAGGGGCTTTATCTTTAAGCCCAGCTCAGCACTTCAAACTCCTAATTTCCCAAAATCTCCACATTACCCGCTCAAGATCTTTGAGCTAGCAGCAGATTTCCCCAGACTGTGTTAATCCCACATTTCATCCTTCCCTGGGCTGTTTTAGAGGCTGAGAAATGTAATCCTAATTTAATCCCGACTGGGAGCTGCTGAGGGGGCCCAGGGGCAGTGGGGAGATGTGGCACAGCCACGGGTCAGCAGGAAAGGGGTTCCCAGAAATTCCCTCCGTGTTCCCAAAGCCCTGCTGGGTGTGTGAGCGGGGCAGAAAGGGAATTTCCGGGACACTGGTGGATTGCTGAAACTTGGATATCTCCACCCAGAACAGCCTCACAGACACCCTCGAGTCATTTAATCAATCTGCCTTGGGGCCAAAATAAATATCCTCAGCTCTCTGAGGCCTTGGCACACTCAGGATATTCCCAGAACTTTCATTCTCCTTGACCCCAAAAAAACTTCGTGGGAAAACCCCTGGTAGGAAAACCAGGTTGAGACTGAGAACAGAATAAAGAATAAATCAGGAGCTGGACTCTGCTGATCCCTGTGGGGATCAGGAAATTCTGTGGTTCCTCCTTTGCTCAGATTCCAGTTCCAGGGCTGGACAGGAGCTGTGTCCAGGCAAATCCATTGCAGGCAGGAGGGAGCGCCGTTTGGGATAATTCACCCTGGGGCACAAAGCAGGTTTTATCTTTAGTTTTCTGTTCAGAAAAAGCCTCTGTCCCTCCCCATTCTATTCACACTGCACCTTAGGAATGCTGGCCCCAGTTAAGCTCAGCTTTAGGTGGTGCTGTCGGGCTCAGCCCCTGGGTTTGGGAGAAATGGAAATACAAATATAGGAAATGTGCCATCCCAAGTGCAGAGAGGAAAGCAGAGGTCTCAGGCTCCAACCCAGTTCCTGGAGCTGGGATTTAGGGACTTTGTGGGGGATTAGTGGCATGGATCACCTCCCTTTGCCCAAGATTCAGCCGGGCTGTGATTTGTGCCCGCTAAGCCGCTCTAATGATGAACAATCCTTTTTATTAACGGGCCTAAAAATAGCAGCTGCAGGCAGCCCTTACATAAAGCAGCAGTGCCATGGGTGCCCCTGGGACACTCACACGGCTTCAGGGGGCACAGAGGGGCTCAGCTGCCGCCCCGCTGGTTTGGGGCACTGGGGGCTGCGCACCCACAGCGCCGGGGATGGCACCTCGCTGCCACCGGTGGCTGCTCCCCCTTTGCCCGTGAGCTTTAGGGGCCTGGCATCCCCACGGCTCTGATTCCTTGGGGTCCAGCTCAGGGGTGCCTCAGGCTGTCCCATATCCACGTGGGAATCAACCCTGAAATAAAATAAAACAGGGGATGAAGCAGAAAAGGGAAGGGGAACCTGGCAGAGAGTCACACTCAGCTCTGGGGAATCCTTCCCCAGTGAGCTCTGAGTGCCTGAGGCACCCAAAATGCTGAACCCCAGCACCCAAACCCTGCTCAGCTTTTCTGGGCTCTGAGTGCCCGAGGCACCCAAAATGCTGAACCCCAGCACCCAAACCCTGCTCAGCTTTTCTGGGCTCTGAGTGCCTGAGCCCCCCAAAATGCTGAACCCCAGCACCCAAACCCTGCTCAGCTTTTCTGGGCTCTGAGTGCCTGAGCCCCCCACAATGCTGAAATCTCCAGTATCCAAACCCTGCTCAGCTTTTCTGGGCTCTGAGTGCCTGAGCCCCCCAAATTCTGAAATCTCCAGTATCCAAACCCTGCTCAGCTTTTCCCCAGGCTCTGCAGCTCTCTGTGACTTGCAGGATGGAATTAGCAGCTCAATCATGAGAAAAGGAATCAGAGCCTCCTCCAAGCTGTCAAGTGCATTTTGCTGGATGATTAATTGGCAGAGCTGTGGCCAAGCCCTGGGTCCTGCTAAAGGCCATGCCCTTGACTTGCACCTGCCACTGATTGCACAAAATGGATGTCTTCACTTCCCCCTTGTTTTGGTTTTCCTCCCAGTTGTTTTTTGGTGCAGCTGGTAAAGTGCTTGAAGGAAATCTTATTTATCCCGGCCAGAAACTTGAACTTCTTCCCTAATCTCAGGGGGCTGGAATGAATGTGATTCTGTGCCTCAGCCTGACTTATGGAAGCAATATTGAGGATCTTTAGGAAAGCTGTGCTAATTGGAGATGATTTTTGTTCTTTTCCAGGAGCTGGGATGTGCTGGAGTGGGATCTGCCAGGGGTGAGTGCAGCACGACGGGGGAAACCCCAAAACAAATTGGGATTTTTCCTGTTGAAGGAAAAGAAGTTTTTACCTTTGGTGTTGAATTTCGTGGCAGAGACCAAGGCAAAGGGGGCAAATCCAGTGGAGTGGGTAATTCCAGGTTATTTGGGATTTCCTCAGTGGCACCGAGGAGAATCCCTCAGAACTCCTCCCTCCCTGGTGGTTCCACATGTGGGAAAATTGGGGGAAAATTGGGGGGAAATTAGGAAAAAAAATGGGGAAAAATTGGGGGAAAAATTGAGGAAAAATTGGGGAAAAATTGGGAAAAGTGATGGAGAATTGGGAGTCAAACAAATTGAGTGTGACAGAAAAGAAAAAAAAAAAAAGAAAGCCAAGTCTTGCCTGGATTTGCTTGCTGGGAATGCCACGAAGTCAAGTATCTTATTAAGTTCAAGAGAATTACATTTTCCATGCTCCAGAGAGAGACACGAGCCCTTTGGAAAATCATAATGAAGGGCTTTGTGCCACCCTCATTTCCATAGCTGTGATAAATGGCTGTAACCAGATTAGGCAGATAAAATAACCAGTCTATTAATTACAGTGATTATTATTTAATAGAAAATGGGATTCAGCAATGCATTATAGGGATGTGCTGGTTTATCTTTGGGAGGGAGATAAGTGTCCGGCTCCTCTGCAATCCAAGGAATGTGTTCATTACCTGGGCAAGATTTATAAGTATAATTGAGGGTAATATTTGAAAACTCTTTGCCTTATTTGGTGGACAAGGCAGGGCTGCTGCTTTAATTAAGCTGCCTAAATGAACTTATCAAGCAGGGACCCATTTGTGGGGAATTACTGCAAACTTTGGGAGCTGCAAGAGCCCCAGCGTTATCTGCAGCCCCGCGTGTGCACAGAGCAGGAGCCAATGCCACCCTCCATGCCCACCCTCCATGCCCACCCTGCCATGCCCACAAGGAAAGGATGGGGCTCTGAAATAAACCCCATTTTCCTGTTTGTCCTCATTTATACCCCCAAAATGACATTTCTGCTCTGCACAAATCCATTTTCCGCTCTCATTCCCACACGTGGGGTCGGGATAAACGTCTCTGAGGAGCAGCAGAGATAAGGGGGTGCTGATCATTGTGGGGTCTGTCCTGAACCCCTAAATCCACCTCACACACAATCCAGCCCTCCTGGAACTGCTGCTGGTCACCCAGAAATCCTGGCAGAAGGGAGAACAGCTCTGCCCGTGGCCTGCTGCTGCTGAATTTCCCATTCCAAAGGTGCTGGTGGTGACAGTGATTTGAGCACCCCAAAAACAGGAGAAAATTCAGGCCAGGCAGGACCCAGGATCTCTGCATTCCACCAGGCAAACAGAAAATACCTGGTGGGTTTAGGGGCATCCAGGATCTCCATTCCAGCAGGAAACAGTGAGGACCCAAGACCCCCAAATTCCTGCTCTGGGGCTCAAATATTCAGCTTGGAAAAGGCTCCCAAGACCCCCAAATTCCTGCTCAAATATTCAGGCTGGAAAATCCTCCCCACACCCCCAAATCCAATCATTCCCATGTCCCCAAGTGTCACATCCACGGGGATTTTAACTCCTCCATCCTGCCTGGTCCTCACTCTTTCAATGTGGAATTTTCTCCCCAGGGATTTTGCTCCAAATGGTTCAGAAATTGTTGAGGTGTCCCTGGAAATGAGGAAATTCAGGTTTTGGTGATCCTCGCTCCGAGTGCCTCAAACAGGCAAGGGGAGGAAGGATCATTCCCATTTCTTTGCTAAATTGAGGGGGAAAAAATGGAAAAAGCAGGTGCTTGAAATTTTCCAAGGTGCAAACAAAATGACAAAAGGCAGGAGCATTTCGTTGTTTGAGTTTGGAATAAAAGGCAGATAATTAGGAAATTGGGAGTCGATTAATTTCCCAAATTTACTCAGGCACGAAGCACTGAGCTCTGGTGATATTTGCTTACCTCGTCATTATGCAAAAATATATTAGCTAATTATTTTGACTAATGCAATTAAGATATGCATATTTAGCAGAAACTCCACAATAGAAACGTTCCAGTCAGCAGTTGCTGCCTTTGCACTCGTGGGCAGCGCAGAGGCGAGAGCACAACAGGGATTTGTGCCACAGGAGGTGCCACGGGAGGTGCCAGGGCACGCCGGGACACTCGGGCAATATTTCCTGGAATTATGGAACGGTTCAGGCTGGCTCTGGGTGCCCAGGGCCAGCAGTTCCGTGCCAATGTCCCCCTGGCAGGGGCTGCCCTGCCCTGGGTGCTGCCCCAGTCCCTCTCAGCTCTCCAGGTGTGCCCTCTGGGGCGCCCAGCCTGGCGCTGCTGTGGCACAGGCAGGAGCAGCTGGCACTGTTTGGGTGCTGTGCCCAGCGCGGTGCATCCCTGCCCAGCCGTGTGGGCTGGCAAATGGCTCCTGCTGCGTTTGGGTGCCCTTTCAGAGATTTCCCTCAGAGTGGGAGGTGCCATCTGCTGCCAGTCTGGGCTGTGTCTGCAGCAGCTCCCGTGGGCACCGGGCACCCACAGCAGCCAGCAGAGACAGCAGAGCCGCTCTGGGCACCCACAGCAGCCTGCAGAGCCACCCTGGCACGCAGCTGGCACCCGGTGCCCCCACAGCCGCTCCCCGCCGCCATGCCCACTGTGCCAGCCTGCCCTGCAGCTGGGGATCTTTGGGTGCCCCTTCCATGCCCGTTCCACGGTGCCAACCTAAACCATTCCAGGATTCCATGGAAGGAGGAAGGGAGGTTTTTCCAAGCTGCCCCAGAGCAGAAATGTGGGATATTGGGCTGGGATTGCTGGCACAGGGTGTGCCACCCCTGCAGGACCAGGAGTGTTGGCAGTGCCACCCCTGGGAGCTGCAGTGCCCTCCTGGCGTCCCCGCCTGGCACAGCACAGGCAGAGCCGGGATCTATTCCCTGTTTAAAGCTCCTTCCTTGCCTGGATCTTGGGAAGTTTTTTCCCAAAATCTGCTCCTTAAACTCAACGGGTTTAACTCTGCTGGGTATGGCATGAAAATCCCCGAGGAAAACTCCTGAGGAATTCCAGGCTTCGTTTTTCCTCCAGGAATTCTCTTGTCAATGTTCAGGTGCAATTTCAATTATTTTATCAATATTAAGGGGCAGTTTCAGTTCTCTTGTCAGTATTTAGGTACAGTTTCAGATCTCTTGTCAATGTTCAGGTGCAATTTCTGTTCTTTTATCAATATTAAGGCGCAGTTTCAGTTCTCTTGTCAGTATTTAGGTGCAGTTTCAGGGTTAGGAATATTTGGAAGAGCTGGAGGGATCAGGGGTGGAATTGCAGGTGGCATTTCCTCCCCAGCAGCTCCAGAACTCAAGGCACAAGGAGCGGGAATTTTCAGCTCTGCTTGGCTGCATTTAGGGAAGTTTCGGTGATATAACATTGAAACCCGATGCAAAGCCCCCGGAATTGCTCCCGGTGCGATCCCAGCAGTCTCTCCACGGGCAGCGATTTTATCTCCCTGACTTTCACTCCTTATTCTATTCCGAGCCCCGAACGAGTGCGATGGGAGGGAAGGGCTTTGGGGGCAGATTACCGCGGCGGCGGCTGGAATGTAAATCCCATTAGGCTGTGCACACGTCTGACAGGAGATCCGGCAGCCGCTCCTCCTGCAGGGCTCCCCGCTCCGCGGTGAAACTTAATCGGGAATTACAACCCTCTGAACAGCCGCCGAGGAGAGCGAGAGCGGGCTCGGCAGCCCAAAGCCTTTAATCTTCTTAGGTAATGAGGGGAAAGCGGCGGCACCGCGCCGCGCCCTCCGAGGGAACTCCGCACCGTCACCGAGCCCGAGCGTCGGCACCGGCCCGCGGGAAACGGGAATCGGCTGCCGGGAGCGCAGGGAGGGAGCTTCCCTCCTTTGCCACTCATTCATTCATTCATTCCGCGGGGACGCGGGAGGGAGGAGAGCGGCAGGTGGGACCGGGGAGGAGCCAGCGGGCAGAGGTGGATCAGAACGGCACAATTCCAACCTTGGCATGGCTGGGAGGGGCTCCAGAATGGCACAATTCCAACAAGGGGCTCCAGAATTGCACAATTCCAACCCTGGCGTGGCAGGGAGGGGCTCCAGAATTCCACAGTTCTAGAATTCCAACAGGGGGCTCCAGAATTCCCAAATTCCAACCTTGGCATGGCAGGAAAGGGTTCCGGAATTGCAGAATTCCAACCTTGGCATGACAGGAAGGGGCTCCAGAACTGCAGAATTCCAACCTTGGCATGGCAGGAAGGGGCTCCAGAATTCCAACCTTGGCATGGCAGGAAGGGGCTCCAGGACTCCCGAATTCCAAATCCAGAGCCCCTTCCTCATTAGGGTTTCCTTTGCAATTTTGCCTAATTAGTCTCCAATAATTAATGCTGCGAGCTGGAATCAGCCGAACGCTGGCGAGGCGGCCCCATGGAAGCCATCAGTCTCTGGTAGTAATGATTATGTTCTTTTTTATTATTAAAGATCCCATTAGAAAGAATTGATGATTTTTCCCCTTTGTGAGAGAAATAATCAACATTCCGGCGGCTGCTCCCGGTTTTTGGTGCGGATCCCTAATTAGGCACAGTTAAAAAGAGATTTCGCCTGAATGGCTTTTGGGGAACATTACATCCAAATTACAGCCCCTCCGATTTATTTCCTGGGAAAATGCATTCCCAATAAATAACTCACATCCACTTGGGCTGGAACAACATTCCAGCCACGAGGAGGCGGGCGGGGAAGGAGCAACTCCCAATGGGAAAAATTCCCAAAGACATTGGGAAACTGGAGGAAATTCCCAAAGCCAAAGGGAAATTGGAGGAAATTCCCATTTAGAAATTGGAGAAAATTCTCAAGGCCAATGGGAAATTGGAGGAAATCCCCAAAGCTAACTGGAAATTGGAGGAAATTCCCAAAACCAGTGGGAAATTGGAGGAAATTCCCAATGAGAAATTGGAGGAAATTCCCATTGGGAAATGGGAGAAAATTCCCAAAGGGAAATGGGAGAAAAATCCCAAAGCTGTTGGGAAATAGGGCGAAATTCCCATTGGGAAATTGGAGAAAATTCCAAATTGGAGAAAATTCCCAAAGCTGTTGGGAATTAGGGGGAAATTCCCAAAGGCAATGGGAAATTGGAGGAAATTCCCAAAACCAGTGGGAAATTGGAGGAAATTTCCAATGGGAAATTGGAGGAAATTCCCAACAGCTCCTGTTCCAGCATCTCCCCCAGCTGCATGGGCAGTGCCTCCAATGGGAAGCCATTCCAAGAGGAAGTGATTTGGAGATGGTTCCCATGCAGGGAAATGTTGTTCCCAGAGCCATTTCATGGAAATTTCAGTCCCTGCTCGTTGGGAGTTGATGAATTCCAGCGGCGCTCGCCCCGCGTTCTCGCATTCGCTGCGGATCTCAGAAACAATGCCTGCCAAAATTGCGCTCCATTCAGCAGGAATTCAGCTTTTTTCCCATCCTGGCTGTGGCTCCAGCAAGGATGGAGCCTTTCCACCCCGACCCAATGGAGCTGTGATTTGCATGCACCTTTGGAGTCCCAATCAAACATGCGCCCTGCCTGGGCCCCGGTTTAATTAAAATGATGAGAACGGCCGATAGGCTTTTGGTCTGAGGCAAAAAGGATGCACAGCCCTGAAATTTGGAACAAACATTAAAAAAATTGCGAAAGGCATGGTTGGAAGTGATAAGAAATGCCAAGACTGTGTATTACACGGGATCACGGGATGAAAATGGAAAATATCCTTAAAAAAAAATCCCGGCGTGCTGTGAAATGCTGTAGGAAGGGCTGGATTGGATTACAGGATTTATGGATAATGTCCCTGCACCCAGCTCTGCCCCGGCTGCTCCCCAGACAAGGGAAGGGAACGGGAATTTTCTCATGGATACAGGCTCCTATTTGCATTTTTGAGCATGGATTCATTTCTTTAATTGGGAGTTGAATGCATTTGAAATGAGGGGAAATGCAAGTTCTGGAAAACAACGGCTCATTCCTAAGGATCCATCCATCCCTCTGTGCCATTCCCAGGGACTGGGGCCATCAGTATTCCAGGTAAACTGAGGATGGAGTGTTAAAAACCACATTTCCTCCGCTGAATGTAAAGTTTATTTTAAAAATTGTCATTTCCAATGGCTGTTCCAAGAGCTGATTGAAACTGAGGGTTTTTCCCCAAGACCACTGGAACAGCTGAGCTGTTCTCAGCCCCACAGTTTCCACTTCTCTGTTGCTTGGTGGAGAAGTGAAGTAAAGAACAAAGGAGGAATTCCTGTGACCCCATTCCACCTGCAGAATTTGGGCTCTCGGGTGTCCTGGGTGGCCTTTTTGGGGTCATTTCCTCACCACCACCCAGCTCCATGGGGAACATTGCTCCCCATGGATTCTCCTCTTGGGACGGGGTTTTTTGCCCCAGCCCATCACCACCAGAGCTGATTTTATTTTCATTTGTAAACACTTTGATGTCTGGGCATTTGGCTCTTGTACAGGCCCAAATTCCAGCAGGAGGGAACAGCTTCCAGGACTTTTTACTTGACTCAATTTCCCATTTTTCTTCAAGTCTCAAAGGGGGAACTGCTCATTTTTCACTGGGATTCTCTCCTGCTCTTTGCTGCTATGCCAGGAGTCACATCCAGGAACAGGATGGGATGGGATGGGATGGGAATGGGAATGGGAGTGGGAATGGAATGGAATGGAATGGAATGGGAACGGGATGGGATTGGCAATGGCAATGACAATGGCAATAGGAGTGGGAGTGACAATGGCAGTGAGAATGGCAATGGGATGGGAATGGCAGTGACAATGGGAATGGCAGGGACAATGGCAATGGCAGTGACAATGGCAATGGCAATGGAATGGCAGTAACAATGGCAGTGGCAGTGACAATGGCAGTGGGAATGGCAATGGGATGGGAATGGCAGTGACAATGGGAATGGGAATGGCAGGGACAATGGCAATGGCAGTGACCATGGCAATGACAATGGAATGGCAGTAACAATGGCAGTGGCAGTGACAATGGCAGTGGGAATGGGAATGGCAATGGCAATGGAAGGGGGCAAGTGGCAGAACTCCAGAGGATTTGGGTAGGGGAGAGGAGGAAGGAGGAGCTGCACAGGGGCTGGGCTGGCAGCTGAAGCTGGGGAGTTTGTGCTGCTTTGACATCCCTGCGGTGTCTGAAGGAACAGGGCAGTGTCAGAAAGCTGCCATTTGTCCCTGTAGCTGCAGCAATAGTCCAGGAGACTGGTTCCATCCATCCATCCATCCATCCATCCATCCATCCATCCATCCCTCCATCCATCCCTCCATCCATCCATCCATCCCCCATCCATCCCTCCCCGGCCGCCTGCAGCGCTCCCGCCCGCTCCAGCCCGTGCCCGATGCCGCCCCCCCGCAGCTGTGCCGCGCTGCCCACAACATCTGCTCACCCTGTGGCCTTTCCGAATCCAATGGCGCCGTTCCCCGGGCGCGTTCCCGGCTGCCGCCCCCGCCAGCCGCCGGCCCCGGGCTGCCCCCGCTCCTCCGCCGCTCCCGGGGCTCACACGGCAGCCAGGGCCGGGCAGGGCTGCAGGAGAGTGCCCGGGCATGCCGGGGGTACGGGCTGGCACAGCCCCGCTGGCACAGGAGCCTCGCTGCCTGCACCAGCACACCAGACTTTGCCTCTCTCTGGTGCATTCCCTACAAACCCGGCTAAAATGTTGCTGGAATGTCAAAAGAGACCCTCAGGACTGTCAGATTTCACAGGCAGGACTGAAAAAAATAAAATCCAAGTAGCTCAGCATGTGGAGAAAGAGCTGGGGCTGGAATGGGGGTAAATAAAAGTCCCTCTCCAGCACAGCACCACAACGGCTCCTGTGGATGCTGTGGGATGTGGGCACCTGGCATGGGGCTCCGGGAGTCCCCTGTGGCAGGAACATCACCAGGGTCACCCAAAGGGACATTGCTGCGGCCACCAGGGTCACCCAAAGGGACATTGCTGCGGCCACCAAGGTCACCCACAGTACATGGAAACATCCCCACATGGAAAGTGTTTTGCACATGTCAAACCTTCCCAGCACGTTTTTTGGGGAATAAAACACAACCTGTGAGGGACAGCTGGGCTGGTGGCCTTCAGCTGGGGACTTCAGGTGGCATTTGGGGAGGGAATTGTTGCCTGTGAGGGTGGGCAGGCACTGGCACGGGGGGCACAGAGCAGCTGTGGCTGTCCCTGGATCCCTGGCAGTGCCCAAGGCTGGGCTGGACAGGGCTTGGAGCAGCCTGGGACAGCAGCGGTGTCACTGTCATGGGGAAGTGGCACTGTCATGGGAGGTGGCACTGTCATGGGGAGGTGGCACTGCCATAGCAGCGCCGTCCCTGCCATAGCAGCGCTGTCCCCTCACCGCGGAGCCGTCCCCGCCGCTTTCCCGCCCTTTTCTCGCGCTCGCGCTCCCTCAGCGCTCGCGCTCCCTCAGCGCTCGCGCTCCCACAGCGCTCGCGCTCCCTCAGCGCTCAGCCGCCACGGGGCGCTGCTGCCCCGGGTTTCCCCTCGCGGAGCGAGCGCGGACACACCGGCGGCTCGGCACGGAGGCGACTTCGGGGACCACCCGGTGTCACACCTGAACCTGCTACGGCCCAGGTAATTCGAAATTGTCGTGGAACAATTCCAGGGATGGGGCAGCCGCAGCTGCTGTGGGCGCGCCGGGCAGGGGCTCAGCCCCCTCACGGGCAGAAACGGCCTCCCAATGTACCCTCAGGGGCAGGAGCCGCCTCCCAATGTCCCGTCTAGGCCCGTCTGTCAAAGGGAAATCGCTCCCCTTGTCCTGGCACTCTGTGCTTTGTCCAAAGTTCCTCTTCAAGCTCTCCTGGAGCCTCCTGGAACAATTCCAGGGATGGGGCAGCCACAGCTGCTGTGGGCGGGCTGGGTCGGGGCTCAGCCCCCTCACGGGCGGGAACCGCCTCCTGATGTCCCCTCAGGGGCAGAAATCGCCTCCCGATGTCCCGTGTGTCAAAGGGAAGCCTCTCCCCTTGTCCTGGCATCCCGTTCCTAGTCCAAAATCCCTCTGCAGCTCTCCCGGAGCCCCCTAAGGCATTTCCAGGGATGGGGCAGCCGCAGCTGCTGTGGGCGGGCTGGGTCGGGGCTCAGCCCCCTCACGGGTGGGAACCGCCTCCCGATGTCCCCTCACGGGCAGAAATAGCCTCCCGATGTCCCGTGTGTCAAAGGGAAGCTTCTCCCCTTGTCCTGGCATCCCGTTCCTTGTCCAAAGTCCCTCTGCAGCTCTCCCGGAGCCCCCTGGAACACTGGAAGGGGTCCCAGGGCCTCACCGGGGAGCTGCCACATTCCCCATCCCGGGCGCTCCGTGAGGGGAACGTCGGCCCTCTGAGGCTGGAATGAAATCTATGACAGATGGCTTCAAAAAATGAAAAAAGCAATTATCAAAGGGGAAGGGTTTGGAACATGGCCTTTGAAATCCAAATTTGTTTAGCATTTTTAGCAGCTGAAATAATTTTCGGAGCATCTGATGAGAGTTTTGAGTGCTTCCTTCCCTCCTCTCCCTCGCCAAGCCATCCGTTCAAAGGCTGCCACTGGCACAGCGAGTTCCCTGCTTTATTGCCATTGGAATTTCTCATTGGGGAATGCTGGAATGAGGGGTGAAAACTGCGATGTGTCCTTTTGAAATCTTCCATGCCTTTGTAGAGGGTGGAAGAACCGTACTCTGAGATTCTTCAAACATAACTACATGGGAATGTGTCTCATTATAGCTTCCCTTCCTTCCTCACTCTATGCTGATCTCCAGCAAAAAGATGGGGATTAATCATTCCCCTTGTCCATTAGCCATAGCAAGTGCCAGATCACTGGAAAAATTAATGAGGGGTGAAGGAAGCACCTTTTTGTCACAGGCAGCTGTGCTGATGTTTTGAAACTGCTCCAGGGAATGTGGCTGCTGGGGAGTTGTTAATTGGTGTGGCTCCTATGGAAGCAGATCCAGGCTGTGGAGAGCTTTTCCATGTGGGACATAACCAGGCACAGGCAGGGGCATTTCCCTGCCCCACCTCGGGCAGCTGAGGGGGCTCTGCAGAGGCTGCACATCCGATGGGATGAGTCTCAGAAAAGAGGATAACAAGGCCCTGCAGGAGATTAAAGTTGGCTCCTCGTGGTGTGGATCTGGAGGACAAACAGCCTCTAATCCCGCTCCAGAGGGAGATCCAAGGCCTCACTTAAGCCGCCGTGGCTGGGGCTCAGCCGGGAGCTGCCCTCGGGCCCTGCGGCTCCTTGCTGCTGCTAGGTTGGGCAAGGGGCTCTGTGCCAGCCAGGGGGGCTGCACAGCCCCAGATCCGGGATCTCCCCGGGTTCGTGGCAGCGAGGCCGTGGCATTGCTGTGGGCGAGGGTCTCTCAGTCTCTGGGATCCCCAAACCAGAGCTTTGAACATCATCGTCCCTAGAGAAATTCACACAGTGTTGGAGCAGCTGCCCGGGACTGAGACTTGTTTGTTTGTTTGTTTCATTGTGGCTCTGATGGAGGCGAGTCCCGGGTTTGCGAGGATGGAGCTGTGAAACAGAGCTGGTCTAATCACTGAGAATCGGTCAGGAATGTGGGGGCCAGTTTGGAACACGCTAAATCTTTGTGCATTTGGGGGTGACCGAATGGGTGTGCCTCACCCATTCCCAGGAATTCTAGCAGAAATTCCACAGTTTTCAGGCACCACAGCCCCCCGAGGTGCAGCGAGCATCTCGCAGGGCTGCGGTGTGTCCTGGAAGCGGTCCCAGATGGGCTGGGAAGGCAGCAGCTCCCTCTGAGAGAGCTGAAGGTGCTGCCAGGTGTGCGGCTTCCTGCCTGGATCGGGGCCACGGGCTGCAGAGCGAGCGCGGGAGGGAGGGAAGGGAAGGGAAGGATGGAGGGAGGGATGGAGGCAGCGGCACCGCGGCGAGCTGGAGCGCGGATAATGCAATTACACAGCCGCTCCTTGTGCGCCGAGCAGGCCAAGCTGCACTAATGCCGCCGATACCTGCGGGGCGGAGATGGGAAACAGCTGCTGGGACACCGAGGGGCCGCGGCACCGGCTGCGGGAACGGGGCAGCCCCTTTACGGCGCTGCCGAGCGGCCCCAGCCCGTTCCTCCCGGCCGGGTGGCACAGGGGCACAGAGCCCCGGCAAAGGGGGCAGTGCTCGGGAACGTCCCGATCCGGGGCGGCCTCTCGGCTCCTCACCAACGCGTTACAGTGCTGTAACACCTGGGGTAGTTTGCACCTCATTCCTGGGACACTCCCAGGAATAATCGGGATGGCTCTGGGGGTATCCCAGCACACACAGGCTCCAGGCCCTGTCCCGTGCCTGCTCCCGCTTCTGCGTTTGTCTGTCTGTGTCAGTAAGGGAAACAGTAGAACAGTAAAATATTTGTACACGTGTGTCTAAAATCAGATTTCCCAAGGGGATTTCTGTAACACCAGGAGATGATTTGGAAAGTGCAGGAGGTGTTTGGGAGCCTTTGAGCCCCCAAATTGTCAATGGCCCTTTGAAATATGGATTTGTCAGCTGTGGGACAGGGTGGGATTTTCCAAAGGGTCCTCAGTGCCTGGAGTTGTTCCAAATGGAGATCTCTGGGAGAGCAGCTGCTCCAACAAATATTTGGAATTGATAAAGTTGTGGTGGATATATAGGGGTAATAAGGTGTCTCTATTATAGCTAATGTTATAGATTGTATAAAGTTATAGAAATTATATAAAGTGATATATTTATATAGCATTATATCTAATGGTATAGATGTATAAAGTTATATAAAGTTGGGATCCAGGGCTGGATCATTCCCCTGGAGCAGATCCCATGGATGCAGGGCTGGCAGTGCCCCCTCAGTTTGTGCTTTCCCCACCATCCCCAGCATTCCAGCTCCAATAACGATTCCCACGAAAGGATAATGTGTTCAGGATAACGGAGGCATTTAGAGGATGGCAAACTAATTGCTTTGGGGATGAAATGTGAGAAACGCTCCATCCTCTCGGAGCAGCGGGAGTGCAAACCTCCGCCTGCAATGAGCGGGATGTGCCGCATTCCCGGGCAGCGGCTGCATTAGGAGCTGCTGGGATGGGAATTGTCATTGCCTGCTCCCAATCCATCCGTCGGCTCCTCCTGCTCGGGCTGGGGCTGCCGCAGGTGCTGCAGGAGCCGCGCTCGATGGGCATTAGAGGAATTGGGGCGCCGCTCGCTGCTGCTGCCTCCGAGCGCGCTCTAATGAGCCTCATTTAGCGGGACAAACAGCTTCGGCTCGTTCGTGCTGCGGGGCTCCGCCTGCGGCTGCTGCTGCTGCTGCTGCGGGGTGGCACCCTCAGCCGGGTTAGCCCGGGCACCGGGATGTGCCCGCACCCATAGCCGGGATAGCCCGGGCACCGGGATGTGCCCGCACCCTCAGCCGGGTTAGCCCGGGCACCGGGATGTGCCCGCACCCTCAGCCGGGTTAGCCGGGGCACCGGGATGTGCCCGCACCCATAGCCGGGATAGCCCGGGCACCGGGATGTGCCCGCACCCATAGCCGGGATAGCCCGGGCACCGGGATGTGCCAGCGCCGTGCCAGCCACATTCATGGCTGTGCAAACAGGTTCCATTGGGGTCCTGCCCATGGGTGTGCCATCTTTCCTTACCCAGAGCCCTGGGCAGCCAGTCTGTGGAAAACGCCAATCACTGGGATTTAAAATGATAAAAGTTTAATAGTAATCAAATGGTTAGGAAAGTAGGAATACAATTCGAGTAATAACAATTTGGGTAATTTGAATGAGGACAATATGAGACAATAAAGATAAAGAGTTGTGGATGTCCGGGTACCTTCTCGTGGGCAGCACGAGCCCGAAAAAGGACACACATTAACAAAGGATTAACCCTTAAAAACAACAGCCTGTTGCATATTCATACACCTCATCCATGATGGATAAATTCCATTCAAATACAGGATTCTGTCGGGTCAGTGTCAGCTTCTTCCTCTGAATCCTAACAGGAAGAAGTTCGTTTCTTCTGATAATGGGCAATAAATTCTTTTCTCTGAAAGATTCAGGTGTCCTGGGGCTGCTCTCTGCTGCGAGTGCCTCATTCCTTTCTTAAAAAAATCCCACTGACATAATTCTTATTGCAACTACAAAAGTTACCTTTTAATTACATTTATCATATGATTAAATTGTTCATACAGCACTACTGATCAATCCATCAAAATACATACGCTAGAGCCGTTTAATGTGCACTTTGCACAGAGTTCAGTATGAGAGTGTGCAGGGATTGTACCTATAGAGGGGATTGTACCTACAGAGCTGTAGCCCAGTTAATCCCAGTTACCGGGGGCACCGAGAATACCCCGTGTTGGCCAGGGAGCATTGGGGCAGCTGCCGCTTCCTTTCGTGCCTGCTCAGGGATTCGGGAGCTGCCGGTCCGGGCCCAGCAGGGTCCCGTCGGGCCTCTGGCAGCTGCAGCAAAGGTCAGAGAATTCATTACGGTGTCCCCCGGCCACCTCGGCAGATGCCGCGGGCCCTTCCGCGGCCGGCACCGCGGGCAAAGCCGCGCCAGCCGCGGGGAGCGAGAGGGCAGCGCGGGCCTGCCGGGGCACAAAGGCACCTCTAGGAATGGAAAATACTCCTTGGCTCGGGAGAACTGAGGGCCCCAGGTCCTGCTTTGAGCTCGGAGTGCTCAGCCTGCAGAGATGAGTTGGATGGGAAGGTGGTTGTGGTGATGGGGCTTGCTCTAGGGGGTGTGTGGGGGTTCTGGGGAGCAGAGGTGGCAGAGATAAGCCCCGCAGCTCCTGGCTCGGAGCAGGGCTGATGAGGTGATGATGTTGAGCTGATAAGGAGCCCTCCCGTTATCAGGTGTTGGCAGCGTTTGTGTTTGCGGCGTGGCAATCGATAGCGCGGCAGAGCTGCCGTTCCCTGTGGGAAATGGAGCTCGGTTGGGATGCTGGAGCTGAGTGCCCGAGCTCAGCCTGTGAGGGGCTGCAGGACCGCGGTGTGCCACCCGTGCCGTGGCGGGGACACCCGGGAGCGGCTCTTTGCCCGGGGCCGTGCCCAGCCCGATGGCTCTTTGTGCCAGCCCTCCCAGCTCCACGTGTTTACGTTCCTTCTGCTTAATATTTCTGCGATCTTCTCTGGCATCATCCACTCGCAATTTTTCTCCTCCCACTTCACACCTCGGCGGAGCCTTCTGGTCCCGCAGCAGATGCATTGTGAGGCTTCTCCTTCTCCGGCGCCCGCATATGCTCCATTAAAAGTGTTTGTTTCTTTCAGCGCCTCCCAGTTGGGATGTGACAAAAAGAGAAAAAAAAAAAAAAAAAAAAAACCCTCCCAACTTTTTACTTTTTTGGCCCTGGCTCGGCCGAGGAGCTCCAGGCGCGGGGTCCCCGTGTCACCCGGTGCCTCCGGCGCGCACCGGCAGCCAAAGATAGAAGCGGGGCTGTGCCGCACGCCGGGCGCGGCAGGAACACGGTGGGAGGAGGCGGGCGGGCAGGCAGGGAGGTGCCAGGCGCGGGCCCGCAGAGCGCCGTGCGGCCGTTGCCTAGCGATGGCAGCGCGGGCAGGCTGGCATCTCCCGCGGCGCGGAGCCGTGCCAGCGCCCAGCTGGCGCCGCCGCGGGGTGCGCCCAGGGCACGGGGGCGCGGGGTCACCGCGGGAAACTGAGGCACGGCCCTGCCGCCTCCCGCAAACACCGGGGGTGCCTGCCCCCGGTACCCGGGCACGAGCAGCGGGCAGGGCCCTGCTCCGGAGCGGCAGAATTCCTGCCTGATTAACAGATGTTGGTGGAGCGGCTCTGGCCGCAGCTGCACCCATAAAACACCTCTTTTATGGGCGCGCTTTTATTCCAGCTGGAAAAGGTGTTTGCTTCCAACTGCGGCAGATGTGGGGATTGCGGAGTAACCGTGCCCTGCCACCCTCGGTAGTGCGGCACATCCCGGCTCCCGGCTTCCCTTCCCGGCTCCGGCTTCCCTTCCCGGCTCCGGCTTCCCTTCCCGGGGCTCTGTGCGGGGCTGCGGCCGCGGGGAGATGGGAAAGAGACCCCCGTCCTTCCACAGGATGGGAATTGCTGCTAAGCGTGGTCTCCTCTCCATCCTTTCGGGGCCGGGCATCCCGGGGATCTGCAGCTCCAGGCGGGTTTGATCCGCAGCCCGGGCCCGGTGTCCCTCCCGAGGATCGTGTCCTGCCATTCTGTCCCCGTCCCTTCCCAGCTCCGCAGTCAGCGGGAATCCGTTCCCGCAGCATTCCCGCAATTCCCACACGTGGAGTGACTCCACATCGGGTGTTTTCCGTCCCCCCTCGGCCTGGGCAGCCCTTCCCTTCCCTTCCCTTCCCTTCCCTTCCCTTCCCTTCCCTTCCCTTCCCTTCCCTTCCCTTCCCTTCCCTTCCCTTCCCTTCCCTTCCCTTCCCTTCCCTTCCCTTCCCTTCCCTTCCCTTCCCTTCCCTTCCCTTCCCTTCCCTTCCCTTCCCTTCCCTTCCCTTCCCTTCCCTTCCCTTCCCTTCCCTTCCCTTCCCTTCCCTTCCCTTCCCTTCCCTTCCCTTCCCTTCCCTTCCCTTCCCTTCCCTTCCCTTCCCTTCCCTTCCCTTCCCTTCCCTTCCTTTCCCTTGCCTTGCCTTGCCGGTGTGACACTGCCACCCGCCCGTCTCGTCGCTGTCGCTGCCCCCGCCCGTGCCCGGTTCCCATCGCGGTTTCCCGCCGGCTGCCACGGAAATGCGGCGGATGCTCCCCGGCAGGTATTGCTGTCGAACAGGCCCCGGAGCCTGAACACTAAAACGCAGAGAGACTAATTAGGGCAGGAACAGCGCGGGCTGACAGCCCGGGCCGCTCTCCCGGCAGGGAGCGCCTGCCCAGCCCGGGGTAAACCAGCCCGGGTTAAACCCGCCAGCCGTGCCAGGAATGGCAGCCGTGCCTAGGGAAAAACGGGGTTTAATTCCCGCCTCAGGAGCTGCAAACAACGCGAACACAAATCATTGTATCCACAGGAAAATACTGGGGATAATGGCCGGGCTGGGGCTCACACTTAGCTGGGGTGTGTAAGGAATAAGATCGTGTAAGAAATGTAAGAAAACCTAAGGCGTTTCTAGCTGGATATTCAAATTTCCCGGAAATAATCATGAGTTCCTCCAAACAGCCAAAACCAACCTGGGAGAGCAAATGAGCAACGGAGTCATCCCACGCTCTGAGCAGGAAAATCACCTTTATTCTCCCTGGGAAAGGTAAAAACTTTGAATTGTGGTGGTCAGAAATGGGGAAATTTCACCAAATCCTTGTTGTTCTTCCTTTTTCCCCCTGACATTAAAATAAACTGAGAAACCACCTCCACCTTCCTTTCCCTTTTCCCTTCCATTTCCCCTTTCCCTTATTTCCCTATCCCTTGTCTGTGTGAGTTATTTGTCGAGCTAATCTTGGTATGAATAAAACCAAAAATAATAAAAATAAAAATAATAAAATTAAAAATAATAAATAAAAAAAAAATCAAAAAAATAATAAATCCAAAACACCAAACCCACCAAGGGTTGGGGTGGAGACTTTGGGGCATTTGGTCCAGCCCTGGAGGTCCAAGGCCATTACTGGGACACAGGCAGGCACAGGGGCACACGTTTGTGTCACCCCCTGGGACACAGGCAGGGACAGGGGCACACGTTTGTGTCACCCCCAGGGATATGGGCAGGGACACAGGTTTGTGTCACCTCCCTGGGACATGGGCAGGGACAGGGGCACACGTTTGTGTCACCCCCTGGGACACAGGCAGGGACACAGGTTTGTGTCACCCCCTGGGACACGGGCAGGGACAGGGGCACATGTTTGTGTCACCTCCCTGGGACATGGGCAGGGACAGGGGCACACATTTGTGTCACCCCCTGGGACATGGGCAGGGACACAGATTTGTGTCACCCCCTGGGACACGGGCAGGGACACAGATTTGTGTCACCCCCTGGGACATGGGCAGGGACACAGATTTGTGTCACCCCCTGGGACACGGGCAGGGACACAGGTTTGTGTCACCCCCAAGGACACAGGCAGGGACACAGGTTTGTGTCACCCCCTGGGACACGGGCAGGGACACAGATTTGTGTCACCCCCTGGGACACAGGCAGGGACACAGGTTTGTGTCACCCCCAGGGACACAGGCAGGGACACAGGTTTGTGTCACCCCCAGGGACACGGGCAGGGACACAGGTTTGTGTCACCCCCTGGGACACGGGCAGGGACAGGGGCACATGTTTGTGTCACCCCCTGGGACACAGGCAGGGACAGGGACACACGTTTGTGTCACCCCCTGGGACACGGGCAGGGACACAGGTTTGTGTCACCCCCTGGGACACGGGCAGGGACACAGGTTTGTGTCACCCCCTGGGACACGGGCAGGGACACAGGTTTGTGTCACCCCCTGGGACACAGGCAGGGACACAGGTTTGTGTCACCCCCTGGGACACGGGCAGGGACACACGTTTGTGTCACCCCCAGGGACACAGGCAGGGACACACGTTTGTGTCACCCCCAGGGACACGGGCAGGGACACAGGTTTGTGTCACCCCCTGGGACACGGGCAGGGACAGGGGCACAGGTTTGTGTCACCCCCTGGGACACGGGCAGGGACACAGGTTTGTGTCGCCCCCAGGGACCATGTCCCAGGGAGGTGACACAACTGCATGTCCTGGGGAGGTGACACAAAGGAGTCTCCCCTGTCCCCAAGCGTGTCCCAGGGAGGTGACACAAACGTGTGTCCCTGTCCCCGAGACTGTCCTGGGGAGGTGACACAGATGAGTGTCCTGTGTCCCCAAGTGTGTCCCAGGGAGATGACACATGTCCCTGTCCCCAACTGTGTCCCAGGTAGGTGGCACAAACAAGTGTCATGTGTTCCAGGGAGGTGACAAAAAAGGGTGTCCCGGGGAGGTGACACAACTACATGTCCCCTGTCCTCAAATGTGTCCTGGGGAGGGGACACAACTGCGTGTTCCAGGGAGGTGACACAAAGGAGTGTCTCAGGGAGGGGACACAAAAAAGTGTCCCCTGTCCCTGAGCCTGTCCCAGGGGGTGACACAAACCTGCATCCCAGGGAGGTGACACAAAGGAGTGTCCTGTGAGGTGATACAAATGCATGTCCCTTGTCCCTGAGCATGTCCCAGGGGGGTGACACAAATGAGAGTCTCATGTCCCCAAATATGTCCCTGGGGGTGACACAAACTTGTGTCCCATGTCCCCAAATGTGTCCTGGGAGGTGACACAAACCTGTGTCCCATGTCCCCAAGTGTGTCCGGGGGAGGTGACACAAACGGGTGTCCCAGGGGGTGACACAAAGGACAGCTCCAGGTGAGTGACAGCGGCTGTCCCCGCGCATTCCGCGGTCTGTGGCGCCATCCGGTGGATCACAGCACCAACTGCACCCGGACCAAAGGTACAGCGCCGAATAGAGAATATAAAATAGAAATCAATTCAATTGAATTTAAAAAACCAATTAGGTAATTAATTATTTATTAGGTAATTAATAAGTAGCCAGGTAACTAATCCTTCATTAGGTTATTATTAGCTGATTCAAAAGCAATTTCTGTTTTCCTAATTATTAATGAATCAGTCAATAATAAATAATTTCTCATTATTTAAGTAGGTGTTTGATTACGTAGGTGATTAGTAAGCTATATATGTAATTACTATTTAATTAAACATAATTACATATTGCTCATTTCCAGACTACAATATCTAGGCCATTAATTGTTCCATTAATTAATTAGCAAATAGCATTTTTTTCTTAATTTATCATTAATGGGATGATTATTAGTTATTTACGATTTAATATGTAATTATGTTATTAAAGGACAATTAATAATAAATTAGACTACTAATAATTACTAGTGAATTATTAATGATTAATGGTATTTACAGGTAAGTACTCACACGATGGACATAACCGGACACAACTGTACAGGACTGGACATAACTGTACACATCTACAGACTGCACAGGACTGGACATAACTGTACACACTGTACAGGACTGGACATAACTGTACACACTGCACAGACTGTACAGGACTGGACATAACTGTACACACTGTACAGGACTGGACATAACTGTACACACTGTACAGACTGTACAGGACTGGACATAACTGTACACATGTACAGGACTGGACAAAACTGCACACATGTACAGACTGTACAGGACTGGACAAAACTGTACACATGTACAGACTGTACAGGACTGGACATAACTGTACACATGTACAGGACTGTACAGGACTGGACAAAACTGTACACATGTACACACTGTACAGGACTGGACATCCATGTACACATGTACACACTGTACAGGACTGGACATAACTGTACACACTGTACAGGACTGGACAAAACTGTACACATGTACAGACTGTACAGGACTGGACATAACTGTACACACTGTACAGGACTGGACAAAACTGTACACATGTACAGACTGTACAGGACTGGACATAACTGTACACACTGTACAGGACTGGACAAAACTGTACACATGTACAGACTGTACAGGACTGGACAAAACTGTACACACGGTACAGGACTGGACATAACTGTACACATGTACAGACTGTACAGGACTGGACAAAACTGTACACATGTACAGACTGTACAGGACTGGACATAACTGTACACACTGTACAGGACTGGACATAATTGTACACATGTACAGACTGTACAGGACTGGACATAACTGTACACACTGTACAGGACTGGACATAACTGTACACATGTACAGACTGTACAGGACTGGACATAACTGTACACACTGTACAGGACTGGACATAATTGTACACATGTACAGACTGTACAGGACTGGACAAAACTGTACACACTGTACAGGACTGGACATAACTGTACACACTGTACAGGACTGGACATAATTGTACACATGTACAGACTGTACAGGACTGGACATAACTGTACACATGTACAGACTGTACAGGACTGGACAAAACTGTACACATGTACACACTGTACAGGACTGGACATAACTGTACACATGTACAGACTGTACAGGACTGGACATAACTGTACACATGTACAGGACTGGACATCCATGTACACATGTACAGACTGTACAGGACTGGACATAACTGTACACACTATACAGGACTGGACAAAACTGTACACATGTACAGACTGTACAGGACTGGACATAACTGTACACATGTACAGCACTGGACAAAACTGTACACATGTACAGACTGTACAGGACTGGACATAACTGTACACACTGTACAGGACTGGACATAATTGTACACATGTACACACTGTACAGGACTGGACATAACTGTACACATGTACAGACTGTACAGGACTGGACATAACTGTACACATGTACAGGACTGGACATCCATGTACACATGTACAGACTGTACAGGACTGGACATAACTGTACACACTGTACAGGACTGGACAAAACTGTACACATGTACAGACTGTACAGGACTGGACATAACTGTACACATGTACAGGACTGGACATCCATGTACACATGTACAGACTGTACAGGACTGGACATAACTGTACACACTGTACAGGACTGGACAAAACTGTACACATGTACAGACTGTACAGGACTGGACATAACTGTACACATGTACAGGACTGGACAAAACTGTACACATGTACAGACTGTACAGGACTGGACATAACTGTACACATGTACAGGACTGGACAAAACTGTACACATGTACAGACTGTATAGGACTGGACAAAACTGTACACATGTACAGACTGTACAGGACTGGACATAACTGTACACACTGTACAGGACTGGACAAAACTGTACACATGTACAGACTGTACAGGACTGGACATAACTGTACACATGTACAGGACTGGACATCCATGTACACATGTACAGACTGTACAGGACTGGACATAACTGTACACACTGTACAGGACTGGACAAAACTGTACACATGTACAGACTGTACAGGACTGGACATAACTGTACACATGTACAGGACTGGACAAAACTGTACACATGTACAGACTGTACAGGACTGGACATAACTGTACACATGTACAGGACTGGACAAAACTGTACACATGTACAGACTGTATAGGACTGGACAAAACTGTACACATGTACAGACTGTACAGGACTGGACATAACTGTACACACTGTACAGGACTGGACATAATTGTACACATGTACAGACTGTACAGGACTGGACATAACTGTACACATGTACAGGACTGGACATAATTGTACACATGTACAGACTGTACAGGACTGGACAAAACTGTACACATGTACAGACTGTACAGGACTGGACATAACTGTACACATGTACACACTGTACAGGACTGGACATAACTGTACACATGTACAGGACTGGACATCCATGTACACATGTACAGACTGTACAGGACTGGACATAACTGTACACACTGTACAGGACTGGACATAATTGTACACATGTACAGACTGTACAGGACTGGACATAACTGTACACATGTACAGGACTGGACAAAACTGTACACATGTACAGACTGTACAGGACTGGACATAACTGTACACATGTACAGGACTGGACAAAACTGTACACATGTACAGACTGTATAGGACTGGACAAAACTGTACACATGTACAGACTGTACAGGACTGGACATAACTGTACACACTGTACAGGACTGGACATAATTGTACACATGTACAGACTGTACAGGACTGGACATAACTGTACACATGTACAGGACTGGACATAATTGTACACATGTACAGACTGTACAGGACTGGACATAACTGTACACACTGTACAGGACTGGACATAATTGTACACATGTACAGACTGTACAGGACTGGACATAACTGTACACACTGTACAGGACTGGACAAAACTGTACACATGTACAGACTGTACAGGACTGGACATAACTGTACACATGTACAGGACTGGACATAATTGTACACATGTACAGACTGTACAGGACTGGACAAAACTGTACACATGTACAGACTGTACAGGACTGGACATAACTGTACACATGTACACACTGTACAGGACTGGACATAACTGTACACATGTACAGGACTGGACATCCATGTACACATGTACAGACTGTACAGGACTGGACATAACTGTACACACTGTACAGGACTGGACATAATTGTACACATGTACAGACTGTACAGGACTGGACATAACTGTACACATGTACAGGACTGGACATCCATGTACACATGTACAGACTGTACAGGACTGGACATAACTGTACACACTGTACAGGACTGGACATCCATGTACACATGTACAGACTGTACAGGACTGGACATAACTGTACACACTGTACAGGACTGGACATAACTGTACACATGTACAGACTGTACAGGACTGGACATAACTGTACACACTGTACAGGACTGGACATAACTGTACACATGTACAGACTGTACAGGACTGGACATAACTGTACACATGTACAGGACTGGACATAACTGTACACATGTACAGACTGTACAGAACTGGACATAACTGTACACATGTACAGACTGGACATCCATGTACACATGTACAGACTGTACAGGACTGGACATAACTGTACACACTGTACAGGACTGGACATAACTGTACACATGTACAGACTGTACAGGACTGGACATAACTGTACACATGTACAGGACTGGACATAATTGTACACATGTACAGACTGTACAGGACTGGACATAACTGTACACATGTACAGGACTGGACATAACTGTACACATGTACAGACTGTACAGGACTGGACATAACTGTACACATGTACAGGACTGGACATAACTGTACACACTGTACAGGACTGGACATAACTGTACACATGTACAGACTGTACAGGACTGGACAAAACTGTACACACTGTACAGGACTGGACATCCATGTACACATGTACAGACTGTACAGGACTGGACATAACTGTACACATGTACAGCACTGGACATAATTGTACACATGTACAGACTGTACAGGACTGGACATAACTGTACACATGTACGGGACTGGACATCCATGTACACATGTACAGACTGTACAGGACTGGACATAACTGTACACACTGTACAGGACTGGACAAAACTGTACACATGTACAGACTGTACAGGACTGGACATAACTGTACACACTGTACAGGACTGGACAAAACTGTGCACATGTACAGACTGTACAGGACTGGACATAACTGTACACACTGTACAGGACTGGACAAAACTGCACACATGTACAGACTGTACAGGACTGGACATAACTGTACACATGTACACACTGTACAGGACTGGACATAATTGTACACATGTACAGGACTGGACATAACTGTACACATTTACAGACTGTACAGGACTGGACATAACTGTACACACTCTACAGGACTGGACATAACTGGACATAACTGTACACATGTACAGACTGTACAGGACTGGACATAACTTTACACACACTACAGGACTGGACATAACTGTCCAGTTATGTCCAGTCCCATACAGTGTGTACAGTACTGTACATTTTTGTCCAGTTATGTCCAGTCCTGTACATCTGTACTATTTTGTCCAGTCTGTACAGTGTGTACAGTTATGTTCAATTATGTCCGGTCCTGTACAGTTATGGAAATTTATATCCAGTTATTAGCAGTTATGACCAGTGTGTACAGTTATGTCCAGTTATTTCCAGTTATGTCATGTTTACAGTAATGTCCAGTTATGTCCAGTGTGTACAGTTATGTCCAGTTATGGACAGTTATGTCCAGTTATGTCTAGTGTGTTAGAGGTCTACACTATTCACTATATGCACACTATATATCAGTATGTACACTATACCCTATGTACAGTACATAGTGTACACTCCGTCCAGCATGTACACTGATAACCATATCTGCACTATATACACTATATACAGTCTATCCAGTGCGTACAGTGTGCACTATATACTGCACATAAACTAATAACATGTGCAGTACATACGCTATGTACAGTACATACAGTGAGTACACAATGTACACTATGTACAGTCTATACCCTGTGTACAGTACATACAGTGAGTACACTATGTACAGTCTATACCGTGTGAACACAATGTACACTATGTACAGTCTATACCCTATGTACAGTACATACAGTGAGTACACAATGTACACTGTATACTGTGTACACTATATACCCTGTGTACAGTTTATACAGTGAGTACAGTGTGCGCACTATATACTGCACATACACCAATAACGTGCACTATATACACTATGTGCAGTACATACAGTGTGTACAGTGTGTGCACTCTGTCCAGCATGTTCACTAATACCCATTTCTGCACTATATACGCTATGTGCAGTACATACAGTACTACTATATACACTTATAGTAGTATAGTAGGAGTCCCTGTAAAATCTATGTAGTGTATAAGTGGCCTGGCCCCAGTTCTAGTTATTTTAAATGAGCCACAGCTGTGAAGTCCTTAGTTGGGCAGCAGCTGTGGCTCGTGAAGGTTACTAGGATAAAAGGGGGTGGGTTGAGAGCCCTGGAGAAGCCCTGAGGAAGCTACAGAGAACGACACTGCTGAGAAGAGACGCACGTGAAAAAGTCACCCAGAAGGTATGGAATTTAGGCATTTAATAACAACAGTATGATTACAACATACACTATGTACAGTACATACAGTGAGTACACTATATACAATATGTACAGAACATACAGTGAGTAGTTTGTGTACTCTATATATACACTGTGTACAGTCGATACACTATGGAAAGTACATACAGTGAGTACACAATGTACACTATGTACAGTCTATACCCTGTATGCACAATGTACACAATATACAGTCTATACCCTGTGTACAGTACATACAGGGAGTACACAATGTACACTATGTACAGTCTATACACTATGTACAGTACATACAGTGAGTACACTATGTACACTATGTACAGTCTATATCCTGTGTACACAATGTACACTATGTACAGTCTATACCCTGTGTACAGTACATACAGGGAGTACACAATGTACACTATGTACAGTGCATACAGTGAGTACACTATGTACAATATATACCCTATGTACAGCACATAGAGTACATTGTGTACTCTACATATGCACTGTGTACAGTCCATACACTATGTAAAGTACATACAGTGACTACACAATGTACACTATGTACAGTCTATACCCTGTGTACACAATGTACACTATGTACAGTCTATACACTGTGTAGAGTACACACAGTGAGTAGACTATCTACAGTCTACACCCTGTGTACACAATGTACACAATGTACAGTCTAGACCCTGTGTACACAATGTAGACTATGTACAGTCTATACACTGTGTACAGTACATAGAGTGAGTACACAATGTACACTATGTACAGTCTATACACTGTGTACAGTACATACAGTGAGTACACAATGTACACTATGTACAGTCTATACCCTGTGTACAGTACATACAGTGAGTAGACTATGTACAGTCTATACCCTGTGTACACAATGTACACTATGTACAGTCTACACCCGTGTACAATACATACAGTGAATACACAATGTACACAATGTACAGTCTATACCCTGTGTACACAATGTACACTATGTACAGTCTATACCCTGTGTACAGTACATACAGTGAGTACATACACTATATACAGTCTATACCCTGTGTACACAATGTACACTATGTACAGTCTATACACTGTGTACAGTACATACAGTGAGTACACAATGTACAGTGTATAGCCTGGGTACAGAATGTACACTATCTACAGTCTATACCCTGTGTACAGTACATACAGTGAGTAGACTATGTACATTCTATACCCTGTGTACACAATGTACACTATGTACAGTCTATACACTGTGTACAGTACATACAGTGAGTACACAATGTACACTATGTACAGTCTATACCCTGTGTACAGTACATACACTGAGTACACAATGTACAGTCGATACCCTGTGTGCACAATGTACACTATGTACAGTCTATACCCTGTGTACAGTCTATACCCTGTGTACAGTACATACAGTGAGTACACATTGTACACTATGTACAGTCTATACACTGTGTACACAATGTACACTATGTACAGTCTATACACTGTGTACAGTACATACAGTGAGTAGACTATGTACAGTCTATACCCTGTGTACACAATGTACACTATGTACAGTCTATACCCTGTGTACAGTACATACAGAGAGTACACAATGTACACTATGTACAGTCTATACACTGTGTACAGCACATACAGTGACTACACAATGTACAGTCTATACCCTGTGTACAGTACATACAGTGAGTACATACAGTATGTACAGTCTATACCCTGTGTGCACAAGAGTACATACAGTGAGTACACAATGTACACTATGTACAGTACATACAGTGAGTAGACTATGTACAGTCTATACCCTGTGTACACAATGTACACTATGTACAGTCTATACCCTGTGTACAGTACATACAGTGAGTACACAATGTACACTATGTACAGTCTATACACTGTGTACAGTACATACAGTGAATACACAATGAACACTATGTACAGTCTATACCCTGTGTACAAATTGTACACTATGTACAGTCTATACACTGTGTACAGTACATAGAGTACACAATCTACAGTCTATACCCTGTGTACAGTACATACAGTGAGTAGACTATGTACAGTCTATACCCGGTGTACACAATGTACACTATCTACAGTCTATACCCTGTGTACAGTACATACAGTGAATACACAATGAACACTATGTACAGTCTATATCCTGTGTACAGTACATAGAGTGAGTAGACAATGTACACAATGTACAGTCTATACACTGTGTACAGTACATACAGTGGTTAGATTATGTACAGTCTATACCCTGTGTACACAATGTACACTATGTACAGTCTACACCCGTGTACAATACATACAGTGAGTACACAATGTACACTGTGTACAGTCTATACCGTGTGTACACAATGTACACTATGTACAGTCTATACCCTGTGTACAGTACATACAGTGAGTAGACTATGTACAGTCTATACCCTGTGTACACAATGTACACTATGTACAGTCTACACCCGTGTACAATACATACAGTGAATACACAATGTACACAATGTACAGTCTATACCCTGTGTACACAATGTACACTATGTACAGTCTATACCCTGTGTACAGTCTATACCCTGTGTACAGTACATACAGTGAGTACACAATGTACACTATGTACAGTCTATACACTGTGTACACAATGTACACTATGTACAGTCTATACACTGTGTACAGTACATACAGTGAGTAGACTATGTACAGTCTATACCCTGTGTACACAATGTACACTATGTACAGTCTATACCCTGTGTACAGTACATACAGAGAGTACACAATGTACACTATGTACAGTCTATACACTGTGTACAGCACATACAGTGACTACACAATGTACAGTCTATACCCTGTGTACAGTACATACAGTGAGTACATACAGTATGTACAGTCTATACCCTGTGTGCACAAGGCACACTATGTACAGTCTATACCCTGTGTACAGTCTATACCCTGTGTAGAGTACATACAGTGAATACACAATGTACACTATGTACAGTCCATACACTGTGTACACAATGTACACTATGTACAGTCTATACACTGTGTACAGTACATACAGTGAGTAGACTATGTACAGTCTATACCCTGTGTACAGTACATACAGAGAGTACACAATGTACACTATGTACAGTCTATACACTGTGTACAGCACATACAGTGACTACACAATGTACAGTCTATACCCTGTGTACAGTACATACAGTGAGTACATACAGTATGTACAGTCTATACCCTGTGTGCACAAGGCACACTATGTACAGTCTATACCCTGTGTACAGTACATACACTGAGTACACAATGTACAGTCTATACCCTGTGTGCACAATGTACACTATGTACAGTCTATACCCTGTGTACAGTCTATACCCTGTGTACAGTACATACAGTGAGTACACAATGTACACTATGTACAGTCTATACACTGTGTACACAATGTACACTATGTACAGTCTATACACTGTGTACAGTACATACAGTGAGTAGACTATGTACAGTCTATACCCTGTGTACACAATGTACACTATGTACAGTCTATACCCTGTGTACAGTACATACAGAGAGTACACAATGTACACTATGTACAGTCTATACACTGTGTACAGCACATACAGTGACTACACAATGTACAGTCTATACCCTGTGTACAGTACATACAGTGAGTACATACAGTATGTACAGTCTATACCCTGTGTGCACAAGGCACACTATGTACAGTCTATACCCTGTGTACAGTCTATACCCTGTGTAGAGTACATACAGTGAATACACAATGTACACTATGTACAGTCCATACACTGTGTACACAATGTACACTATGTACAGTCTATACACTGTGTACAGTACATACAGTGAGTAGACTATGTACAGTCTATACCCTGTGTACAGTACATACAGAGAGTACACAATGTACACTATGTACAGTCTATACACTGTGTACAGCACATACAGTGACTACACAATGTACAGTCTATACCCTGTGTACAGTACATACAGTGAGTACATACAGTATGTACAGTCTATACCCTGTGTGCACAAGGCACACTATGTACAGTCTATACCCTGTGTACAGTACATACACTGAGTACACAATGTACAGTCTATACCCTGTGTGCACAATGTACACTATGTACAGTCTATACCCTGTGTACAGTCTATACCCTGTGTACAGTACATACAGTGAGTACACAATGTACACTATGTACAGTCTATACACTGTGTACACAATGTACACTATGTACAGTCTATACACTGTGTACAGTACATACAGTGAGTAGACTATGTACAGTCTATACCCTGTGTACACAATGTACACTATGTACAGTCTATACCCTGTGTACAGTACATACAGAGAGTACACAATGTACACTATGTACAGTCTATACACTGTGTACAGCACATACAGTGACTACACAATGTACAGTCTATACCCTGTGTACAGTACATACAGTGAGTACATACAGTATGTACAGTCTATACCCTGTGTGCACAAGGCACACTATGTACAGTCTATACCCTGTGTACAGTCTATACCCTGTGTAGAGTACATACAGTGAATACACAATGTACACTATGAACAGTCCATACACTGTGTACACAATGTACACTATGTACAGTCTATACCCTGTGTACAGTACATACACTGAGTAGACAATGTACACAATGTACAGTCTATACACTGTGTACAGTACATACAGTGATTAGACTATGTACAGTCTATACCCTGTGTACACAATGTACACTATGTACAGTCTATACACTGTTTACAGTACATACAGTGAGTACACAATGTACACTATGTACAGTCTATACCCTGTGTACACAATGTACACTATGTACAGTCTATACCCAGTGTACAGTACATACAGTGAATACACAATGTACACTATGTACAGTCTATACCCTGTGTACAGTACATACAGTGAGTAGACTATGTACAGTCTATACCCTGTGTACACAATGTACACTATGTACAGTCTATACCCTGTGTACAGTACATACAGAGAGTACACAATGTACACTATGTACAGTCTATACACTGTGTACAGCACATACAGTGACTACACAATGTACAGTCTATACCCTGTGTACAGTACATACAGTGAGTACATACAGTATGTACAGTCTATACCCTGTGTGCACAAGGCACACTATGTACAGTCTATACCCTGTGTACAGTCTATACCCTGTGTAGAGTACATACAGTGAATACACAATGTACACTATGTACAGTCCATACACTGTGTACACAATGTACACTATGTACAGTCTATACACTGTGTACAGTACATACAGTGAGTAGACTATGTACAGTCTATACCCTGTGTACAGTACATACAGAGAGTACACAATGTACACTATGTACAGTCTATACACTGTGTACAGCACATACAGTGACTACACAATGTACAGTCTATACCCTGTGTACAGTACATACAGTGAGTACATACAGTATGTACAGTCTATACCCTGTGTGCACAAGGCACACTATGTACAGTCTATACCCTGTGTACAGTACATACACTGAGTACACAATGTACAGTCTATACCCTGTGTGCACAATGTACACTATGTACAGTCTATACCCTGTGTACAGTCTATACCCTGTGTACAGTACATACAGTGAGTACACAATGTACACTATGTACAGTCTATACACTGTGTACACAATGTACACTATGTACAGTCTATACACTGTGTACAGTACATACAGTGAGTAGACTATGTACAGTCTATACCCTGTGTACACAATGTACACTATGTACAGTCTATACCCTGTGTACAGTACATACAGAGAGTACACAATGTACACTATGTACAGTCTATACACTGTGTACAGCACATACAGTGACTACACAATGTACAGTCTATACCCTGTGTACAGTACATACAGTGAGTACATACAGTATGTACAGTCTATACCCTGTGTGCACAAGGCACACTATGTACAGTCTATACCCTGTGTACAGTCTATACCCTGTGTAGAGTACATACAGTGAATACACAATGTACACTATGTACAGTCCATACACTGTGTACACAATGTACACTATGTACAGTCTATACACTGTGTACAGTACATACAGTGAGTAGACTATGTACAGTCTATACCCTGTGTACAGTACATACAGAGAGTACACAATGTACACTATGTACAGTCTATACACTGTGTACAGCACATACAGTGACTACACAATGTACAGTCTATACCCTGTGTACAGTACATACAGTGAGTACATACAGTATGTACAGTCTATACCCTGTGTGCACAAGGCACACTATGTACAGTCTATACCCTGTGTACAGTACATACACTGAGTACACAATGTACAGTCTATACCCTGTGTGCACAATGTACACTATGTACAGTCTATACCCTGTGTACAGTCTATACCCTGTGTACAGTACATACAGTGAGTACACAATGTACACTATGTACAGTCTATACACTGTGTACACAATGTACACTATGTACAGTCTATACACTGTGTACAGTACATACAGTGAGTAGACTATGTACAGTCTATACCCTGTGTACACAATGTACACTATGTACAGTCTATACCCTGTGTACAGTACATACAGAGAGTACACAATGTACACTATGTACAGTCTATACACTGTGTACAGCACATACAGTGACTACACAATGTACAGTCTATACCCTGTGTACAGTACATACAGTGAGTACATACAGTATGTACAGTCTATACCCTGTGTGCACAAGGCACACTATGTACAGTCTATACCCTGTGTACAGTCTATACCCTGTGTAGAGTACATACAGTGAATACACAATGTACACTATGAACAGTCCATACACTGTGTACACAATGTACACTATGTACAGTCTATACCCTGTGTACAGTACATACACTGAGTAGACAATGTACACAATGTACAGTCTATACACTGTGTACAGTACATACAGTGATTAGACTATGTACAGTCTATACCCTGTGTACACAATGTACACTATGTACAGTCTATACACTGTTTACAGTACATACAGTGAGTACACAATGTACACTATGTACAGTCTATACCCTGTGTACACAATGTACACTATGTACAGTCTATACCCAGTGTACAGTACATACAGTGAATACACAATGTACACTATGTACAGTCTATACCCTGTGTACAGTACATACAGTGATTAGACTATGTACAGTCTATACCCTGTGTACACAATGTACACTATGTACAGTCTACACCCGTGTACAATACATACAGTGAATACACAATGTACACAATGTACACTCTATACCCTGTGTACACAATGTACACTATGTACAGTCTATACCCTGTGTACAGTACATACAGTGAGTACATACACTATATACAGTCTATACCCTGTGTACACAATGTACACTATGTACAGTCTATACACTGTGTACAGTACATACAGTGAGTAGACTATGTACATTCTATACCCTATGTACACAATGTACACTATGTACAGTCTATACACTGTGTACAGTACATACAGTGAGTACACAATGTACACTATGTACAGTCTATACCCTGTGTACAGTACATACACTGAGTACACAATGTACAGTCTATACCCTGTGTGCACAATGTACACTATGTACAGTCTATACCCTGTGTACAGTCTATACCCTGTGTACAGTACATACAGTGAGTACACAATGTACACTATGTACAGTCTATACACTGTGTACACAATGTACACTATGTACAGTCTATACACTGTGTACAGTACATACAGTGAGTAGACTATGTACAGTCTATACCCTGTGTACACAATGTACACTATGTACAGTCTATACCCTGTGTACAGTACATACAGAGAGTACACAATGTACACTATGTACAGTCTATACACTGTGTACAGCACATACAGTGACTACACAATGTACAGTCTATACCCTGTGTACAGTACATACAGTGAGTACATACAGTATGTACAGTCTATACCCTGTGTGCACAAGGCACACTATGTACAGTCTATACCCTGTGTACAGTCTATACCCTGTGTAGAGTACATACAGTGAATACACAATGTACACTATGTACAGTCCATACACTGTGTACACAATGTACACTATGTACAGTCTATACACTGTGTACAGTACATACAGTGAGTAGACTATGTACAGTCTATACCCTGTGTACAGTACATACAGAGAGTACACAATGTACACTATGTACAGTCTATACACTGTGTACAGCACATACAGTGACTACACAATGTACAGTCTATACCCTGTGTACAGTACATACAGTGAGTACATACAGTATGTACAGTCTATACCCTGTGTGCACAAGGCACACTATGTACAGTCTATACCCTGTGTACAGTACATACACTGAGTACACAATGTACAGTCTATACCCTGTGTGCACAATGTACACTATGTACAGTCTATACCCTGTGTACAGTCTATACCCTGTGTACAGTACATACAGTGATCACACAATGTACACTATGTACAGTCTATACACTGTGTACACAATGTACACTATGTACAGTCTATACACTGTGTACAGTACATACAGTGAGTAGACTATGTACAGTCTATACCCTGTGTACACAATGTACACTATGTACAGTCTATACCCTGTGTACAGTAGATACACAGAGTACACAATGTACACTATGTACAGTCTATACACTGTGTACAGCACATACAGTGACTACACAATGTACAGTCTATACCCTGTGTACAGTACATACAGTGAGTACATACAGTATGTACAGTCTATACCCTGTGTGCACAAGGCACACTATGTACAGTCTATACCCTGTGTACAGTCTATACCCTGTGTAGAGTACATACAGTGAATACACAATGTACACTATGAACAGTCCATACACTGTGTACACAATGTACACTATGTACAGTCTATACCCTGTGTACAGTACATACACTGAGTAGACAATGTACACAATGTACAGTCTATACACTGTGTACAGTACATACAGTGATTAGACTATGTACAGTCTATACCCTGTGTACACAATGTACACTATGTACAGTCTATACACTGTTTACAGTACATACAGTGAGTACACAATGTACACTATGTACAGTCTATACCCTATGTACACTATGTACAGTCTATACCCAGTGTACAGTACATACAGTGAATACACAATGTACACTATGTACAGTCTATACCCTGTGTACAGTACATACAGTGATTAGACTATGTACAGTCTATACCCTGTGTACACAATGTACACTATGTACAGTCTACACCCGTGTACAATACATACAGTGAATACACAATGTACACAATGTACACTCTATACCCTGTGTACACAATGTACACTATGTACAGTCTATACCCTGTGTACAGTACATACAGTGAGTACATACACTATATACAGTCTATACCCTGTGTACACAATGTACACTATGTACAGTCTATACACTGTGTACAGTACATACAGTGAGTAGACTATGTACATTCTATACCCTATGTACACAATGTACACTATGTACAGTCTATACACTGTGTACAGTACATACAGTGAGTACACAATGTACACTATGTACAGTCTATACCCTGTGTACAGTACATACACTGAGTACACAATGTACAGTCTATACCCTGTGTGCACAATGTACACTATGTACAGTCTATACCCTGTGTACAGTCTATACCCTGTGTACAGTACATACAGTGAGTACACAATGTACACTATGTACAGTCTATACACTGTGTACACAATGTACACTATGTACAGTCTATACACTGTGTACAGTACATACAGTGAGTAGACTATGTACAGTCTATACCCTGTGTACACAATGTACACTATGTACAGTCTACACCCTGTGTACAGTACATACAGAGAGTACACAATGTACACTATGTACAGTCTATACACTGTGTACAGCACATACAGTGACTACACAATGTACAGTCTATACCCTGTGTACAGTACATACAGTGAGTACATACAGTATGTACAGTCTATACCCTGTGTGCACAAGGCACACTATGTACAGTCTATACCCTGTGTACAGTCTATACCCTGTGTAGAGTACATACAGTGAATACACAATGTACACTATGTACAGTCCATACACTGTGTACACAATGTACACTATGTACAGTCTATACACTGTGTACAGTACATACAGTGAGTAGACTATGTACAGTCTATACCCTGTGTACAGTACATACAGAGAGTACACAATGTACACTATGTACAGTCTATACACTGTGTACAGCACATACAGTGACTACACAATGTACAGTCTATACCCTGTGTACAGTACATACAGTGAGTACATACAGTATGTACAGTCTATACCCTGTGTGCACAAGGCACACTATGTACAGTCTATACCCTGTGTACAGTACATACACTGAGTACACAATGTACAGTCTATACCCTGTGTGCACAATGTACACTATGTACAGTCTATACCCTGTGTACAGTCTATACCCTGTGTACAGTACATACAGTGAGTACACAATGTACACTATGTACAGTCTATACACTGTGTACACAATGTACACTATGTACAGTCTATACACTGTGTACAGTACATACAGTGAGTAGACTATGTACAGTCTATACCCTGTGTACACAATGTACACTATGTACAGTCTATACCCTGTGTACAGTACATACAGAGAGTACACAATGTACACTATGTACAGTCTATACACTGTGTACAGCACATACAGTGACTACACAATGTACAGTCTATACCCTGTGTACAGTACATACAGTGAGTACATACAGTATGTACAGTCTATACCCTGTGTGCACAAGGCACACTATGTACAGTCTATACCCTGTGTACAGTCTATACCCTGTGTAGAGTACATACAGTGAATACACAATGTACACTATGTACAGTCCATACACTGTGTACACAATGTACACTATGTACAGTCTATACACTGTGTACAGTACATACAGTGAGTAGACTATGTACAGTCTATACCCTGTGTACAGTACATACAGAGAGTACACAATGTACACTATGTACAGTCTATACACTGTGTACAGCACATACAGTGACTACACAATGTACAGTCTATACCCTGTGTACAGTACATACAGTGAGTACATACAGTATGTACAGTCTATACCCTGTGTGCACAAGGCACACTATGTACAGTCTATACCCTGTGTACAGTACATACACTGAGTACACAATGTACAGTCTATACCCTGTGTGCACAATGTACACTATGTACAGTCTATACCCTGTGTACAGTCTATACCCTGTGTACAGTACATACAGTGAGTACACAATGTACACTATGTACAGTCTATACACTGTGTACACAATGTACACTATGTACAGTCTATACACTGTGTACAGTACATACAGTGAGTAGACTATGTACAGTCTATACCCTGTGTACACAATGTACACTATGTACAGTCTATACCCTGTGTACAGTACATACAGAGAGTACACAATGTACACTATGTACAGTCTATACACTGTGTACAGCACATACAGTGACTACACAATGTACAGTCTATACCCTGTGTACAGTACATACAGTGAGTACATACAGTATGTACAGTCTATACCCTGTGTGCACAAGGCACACTATGTACAGTCTATACCCTGTGTACAGTCTATACCCTGTGTAGAGTACATACAGTGAATACACAATGTACACTATGAACAGTCCATACACTGTGTACACAATGTACACTATGTACAGTCTATACCCTGTGTACAGTACATACACTGAGTAGACAATGTACACAATGTACAGTCTATACACTGTGTACAGTACATACAGTGATTAGACTATGTACAGTCTATACCCTGTGTACACAATGTACACTATGTACAGTCTATACACTGTTTACAGTACATACAGTGAGTACACAATGTACACTATGTACAGTCTATACCCTGTGTACACAATGTACACTATGTACAGTCTATACCCAGTGTACAGTACATACAGTGAATACACAATGTACACTATGTACAGTCTATACCCTGTGTACAGTACATACAGTGAGTAGACTATGTACAGTCTATACCCTGTGTACACAATGTACACTATGTACAGTCTATACCCTGTGTACAGTACATACAGAGAGTACACAATGTACACTATGTACAGTCTATACACTGTGTACAGCACATACAGTGACTACACAATGTACAGTCTATACCCTGTGTACAGTACATACAGTGAGTACATACAGTATGTACAGTCTATACCCTGTGTGCACAAGGCACACTATGTACAGTCTATACCCTGTGTACAGTCTATACCCTGTGTAGAGTACATACAGTGAATACACAATGTACACTATGTACAGTCCATACACTGTGTACACAATGTACACTATGTACAGTCTATACACTGTGTACAGTACATACAGTGAGTAGACTATGTACAGTCTATACCCTGTGTACAGTACATACAGAGAGTACACAATGTACACTATGTACAGTCTATACACTGTGTACAGCACATACAGTGACTACACAATGTACAGTCTATACCCCGTGTACAGTACATACAGTGAGTACATACAGTATGTACAGTCTATACCCTGTGTGCACAAGGCACACTATGTACAGTCTATACCCTGTGTACAGTACATACACTGAGTACACAATGTACAGTCTATACCCTGTGTGCACAATGTACACTATGTACAGTCTATACCCTGTGTACAGTCTATACCCTGTGTACAGTACATACAGTGAGTACACAATGTACACTATGTACAGTCTATACACTGTGTACACAATGTACACTATGTACAGTCTATACACTGTGTACAGTACATACAGTGAGTAGACTATGTACAGTCTATACCCTGTGTACACAATGTACACTATGTACAGTCTATACCCTGTGTACAGTACATACAGAGAGTACACAATGTACACTATGTACAGTCTATACACTGTGTACAGCACATACAGTGACTACACAATGTACAGTCTATACCCTGTGTACAGTACATACAGTGAGTACATACAGTATGTACAGTCTATACCCTGTGTGCACAAGGCACACTATGTACAGTCTATACCCTGTGTACAGTCTATACCCTGTGTAGAGTACATACAGTGAATACACAATGTACACTATGTACAGTCCATACACTGTGTACACAATGTACACTATGTACAGTCTATACACTGTGTACAGTACATACAGTGAGTAGACTATGTACAGTCTATACCCTGTGTACAGTACATACAGAGAGTACACAATGTACACTATGTACAGTCTATACACTGTGTACAGCACATACAGTGACTACACAATGTACAGTCTATACCCTGTGTACAGTACATACAGTGAGTACATACAGTATGTACAGTCTATACCCTGTGTGCACAAGGCACACTATGTACAGTCTATACCCTGTGTACAGTACATACACTGAGTACACAATGTACAGTCTATACCCTGTGTGCACAATGTACACTATGTACAGTCTATACCCTGTGTACAGTCTATACCCTGTGTACAGTACATACAGTGAGTACACAATGTACACTATGTACAGTCTATACACTGTGTACACAATGTACACTATGTACAGTCTATACACTGTGTACAGTACATACAGTGAGTAGACTATGTACAGTCTATACCCTGTGTACACAATGTACACTATGTACAGTCTATACCCTGTGTACAGTACATACAGAGAGTACACAATGTACACTATGTACAGTCTATACACTGTGTACAGCACATACAGTGACTACACAATGTACAGTCTATACCCTGTGTACAGTACATACAGTGAGTACATACAGTATGTACAGTCTATACCCTGTGTGCACAAGGCACACTATGTACAGTCTATACCCTGTGTACAGTCTATACCCTGTGTAGAGTACATACAGTGAATACACAATGTACACTATGAACAGTCCATACACTGTGTACACAATGTACACTATGTACAGTCTATACCCTGTGTACAGTACATACACTGAGTAGACAATGTACACAATGTACAGTCTATACACTGTGTACAGTACATACAGTGATTAGACTATGTACAGTCTATACCCTGTGTACACAATGTACACTATGTACAGTCTATACACTGTTTACAGTACATACAGTGAGTACACAATGTACACTATGTACAGTCTATACCCTGTGTACACAATGTACACTATGTACAGTCTATACCCAGTGTACAGTACATACAGTGAATACACAATGTACACTATGTACAGTCTATACCCTGTGTACAGTACATACAGTGATTAGACTATGTACAGTCTATACCCTGTGTACACAATGTACACTATGTACAGTCTACACCCGTGTACAATACATACAGTGAATACACAATGTACACAATGTACACTCTATACCCTGTGTACACAATGTACACTATGTACAGTCTATACCCTGTGTACAGTACATACAGTGAGTACATACACTATATACAGTCTATACCCTGTGTACACAATGTACACTATGTACAGTCTATACACTGTGTACAGTACATACAGTGAGTAGACTATGTACATTCTATACCCTATGTACACAATGTACACTATGTACAGTCTATACACTGTGTACAGTACATACAGTGAGTACACAATGTACACTATGTACAGTCTATACCCTGTGTACAGTACATACACTGAGTACACAATGTACAGTCTATACCCTGTGTGCACAATGTACACTATGTACAGTCTATACCCTGTGTACAGTCTATACCCTGTGTACAGTACATACAGTGAGTACACAATGTACACTATGTACAGTCTATACACTGTGTACACAATGTACACTATGTACAGTCTATACACTGTGTACAGTACATACAGTGAGTAGACTATGTACAGTCTATACCCTGTGTACACAATGTACACTATGTACAGTCTATACCCTGTGTACAGTACATACAGAGAGTACACAATGTACACTATGTACAGTCTATACACTGTGTACAGCACATACAGTGACTACACAATGTACAGTCTATACCCTGTGTACAGTACATACAGTGAGTACATACAGTATGTACAGTCTATACCCTGTGTGCACAAGGCACACTATGTACAGTCTATACCCTGTGTACAGTCTATACCCTGTGTAGAGTACATACAGTGAATACACAATGTACACTATGTACAGTCCATACACTGTGTACACAATGTACACTATGTACAGTCTATACACTGTGTACAGTACATACAGTGAGTAGACTATGTACAGTCTATACCCTGTGTACAGTACATACAGAGAGTACACAATGTACACTATGTACAGTCTATACACTGTGTACAGCACATACAGTGACTACACAATGTACAGTCTATACCCTGTGTACAGTACATACAGTGAGTACATACAGTATGTACAGTCTATACCCTGTGTGCACAAGGCACACTATGTACAGTCTATACCCTGTGTACAGTACATACACTGAGTACACAATGTACAGTCTATACCCTGTGTGCACAATGTACACTATGTACAGTCTATACCCTGTGTACAGTCTATACCCTGTGTACAGTACATACAGTGATCACACAATGTACACTATGTACAGTCTATACACTGTGTACACAATGTACACTATGTACAGTCTATACACTGTGTACAGTACATACAGTGAGTAGACTATGTACAGTCTATACCCTGTGTACACAATGTACACTATGTACAGTCTATACCCTGTGTACAGTAGATACACAGAGTACACAATGTACACTATGTACAGTCTATACACTGTGTACAGCACATACAGTGACTACACAATGTACAGTCTATACCCTGTGTACAGTACATACAGTGAGTACATACAGTATGTACAGTCTATACCCTGTGTGCACAAGGCACACTATGTACAGTCTATACCCTGTGTACAGTCTATACCCTGTGTAGAGTACATACAGTGAATACACAATGTACACTATGAACAGTCCATACACTGTGTACACAATGTACACTATGTACAGTCTATACCCTGTGTACAGTACATACACTGAGTAGACAATGTACACAATGTACAGTCTATACACTGTGTACAGTACATACAGTGATTAGACTATGTACAGTCTATACCCTGTGTACACAATGTACACTATGTACAGTCTATACACTGTTTACAGTACATACAGTGAGTACACAATGTACACTATGTACAGTCTATACCCTATGTACACTATGTACAGTCTATACCCAGTGTACAGTACATACAGTGAATACACAATGTACACTATGTACAGTCTATACCCTGTGTACAGTACATACAGTGATTAGACTATGTACAGTCTATACCCTGTGTACACAATGTACACTATGTACAGTCTACACCCGTGTACAATACATACAGTGAATACACAATGTACACAATGTACACTCTATACCCTGTGTACACAATGTACACTATGTACAGTCTATACCCTGTGTACAGTACATACAGTGAGTACATACACTATATACAGTCTATACCCTGTGTACACAATGTACACTATGTACAGTCTATACACTGTGTACAGTACATACAGTGAGTAGACTATGTACATTCTATACCCTATGTACACAATGTACACTATGTACAGTCTATACACTGTGTACAGTACATACAGTGAGTACACAATGTACACTATGTACAGTCTATACCCTGTGTACAGTACATACACTGAGTACACAATGTACAGTCTATACCCTGTGTGCACAATGTACACTATGTACAGTCTATACCCTGTGTACAGTCTATACCCTGTGTACAGTACATACAGTGAGTACACAATGTACACTATGTACAGTCTATACACTGTGTACACAATGTACACTATGTACAGTCTATACACTGTGTACAGTACATACAGTGAGTAGACTATGTACAGTCTATACCCTGTGTACACAATGTACACTATGTACAGTCTACACCCTGTGTACAGTACATACAGAGAGTACACAATGTACACTATGTACAGTCTATACACTGTGTACAGCACATACAGTGACTACACAATGTACAGTCTATACCCTGTGTACAGTACATACAGTGAGTACATACAGTATGTACAGCCTATACCCTGTGTGCACAAGAGTACATACAGTGAATACACAATGTACACTATGTACAGTCCATACACTGTGTACACAATGTACACTATGTACAGTCTATACACTGTGTACAGTACATACAGTGAGTAGACTATGTACAGTCTATACCCTGTGTACACAATGTACACTATGTACAGTCTATACCCTGTGTACAGTACATACAGAGAGTACACAATGTACACTATGTACAGTCTATACACTGTGTACAGCACATACAGTGACTACACAATGTACAGTCTATACCCTGTGTACAGTACATACAGTGAGTACATACAGTATGTACAGTCTATACCCTGTGTGCACAAGGCACACTATGTACAGTCTATACCCTGTGTACAGTCTATACCCTGTGTAGAGTACATACAGTGAATACACAATGTACACTATGTACAGTCCATACACTGTGTACACAATGTACACTATGTACAGTCTATACACTGTGTACAGTACATACAGTGAGTAGACTATGTACAGTCTATACCCTGTATACACAATGTACACTATGTACAGTCTATACCCTGTGTACAGTACATACAGAGAGTACACAATGTACACTATGTACAGTCTATACACTGTGTACAGCACATACAGTGACTACACAATGTACAGTCTATACCCTGTGTACAGTACATACAGTGAGTACATACAGTATGTACAGTCTATACCCTGTGTGCACAAGAGTACATACAGTGAATACACAATGTACACTATGTACAGTCCATACACTGTGTACACAATGTACACTATGTACAGTCTATACACTGTGTACAGTACATACAGTGAGTAGACTATGTACAGTCTATACCCTGTGTACACAATGTACACTATGTACAGTCTATACCCTGTGTACAGTACATACAGGGAGTACACAATGTACACTATGTACAGTCTATACACTATGTACAGTGCATACAGTGAGTACACTATGTACACTATATACCCTATGTACAGCACATAGAGTACATTGTATACTCTACATATGCACTGTGTACAGTCCATACACTATGTAAAGTACATACAGTGACTACACAATGTACACTATGTACAGTCTATACCCTGTGTACACAATGTACACTATGTACAGTCTATACACTGTGTAGAGTACACACAGTGAGTAGACTATCTACAGTCTACACCCTGTGTACACAATGTACACAATGTACAGTCTAGACCCTGTGTACACAATGTAGACTATGTACAGTCTATACACTGTGTACAGTACATAGAGTGAGTACACAATGTACACTATGTACAGTCTATACCCTGTGTACAGTACATACAGTGAGTAGACTATGTACAGTCTATACCCTGTGTACACAATGTACACTATGTACAGTCTATACCCTGTGTACAGTACATACAGTGAGTAGACTATGTACAGTCTATACCCTGTGTACACAATGTACACTATGTACAGTCTACACCCGTGTACAATACATACAGTGAATACACAATGTACACAATGTACAGTCTATACCCTGTGTACACAATGTACACTATGTACAGTCTATACCCTGTGTACAGTACATACAGTGAGTACATACACTATATACAGTCTATACCCTGTGTACACAATGTACACTATGTACAGTCTATACACTGTGTACAGTACATACAGTGAGTACACAATGTACAGTGTATAGCCTGGGTACAGAATGTACACTATCTACAGTCTATACCCTGTGTACAGTACATACAGTGAGTAGACTATGTACATTCTATACCCTGTGTACACAATGTACACTATGTACAGTCTATACACTGTGTACAGTACATACAGTGAGTACACAATGTACACTATGTACAGTCTATACCCTGTGTACAGTACATACACTGAGTACACAATGTACAGTCGATACCCTGTGTGCACAATGTACACTATGTACAGTCTATACCCTGTGTACAGTCTATACCCTGTGTACAGTACATACAGTGAGTACACATTGTACACTATGTACAGTCTATACACTGTGTACACAATGTACACTATGTACAGTCTATACACTGTGTACAGTACATACAGTGAGTAGACTATGTACAGTCTATACCCTGTGTACACAATGTACACTATGTACAGTCTATACCCTGTGTACAGTACATACAGAGAGTACACAATGTACACTATGTACAGTCTATACACTGTGTACAGCACATACAGTGACTACACAATGTACAGTCTATACCCTGTGTACAGTACATACAGTGAGTACATACAGTATGTACAGTCTATACCCTGTGTGCACAAGAGTACATACAGTGAATACACAATGTACACTATGTACAGTCCATACACTGTGTACACAATGTACACTATGTACAGTCTATACACTGTGTACAGTACATACAGTGAGTAGACTATGTACAGTCTATACCCTGTGTACACAATGTACACTATGTACAGTCTATACCCTGTGTACAGTACATACAGGGAGTACACAATGTACACTATGTACAGTCTATACACTATGTACAGTGCATACAGTGAGTACACTATGTACACTATATACCCTATGTACAGCACATAGAGTACATTGTATACTCTACATATGCACTGTGTACAGTCCATACACTATGTAAAGTACATACAGTGACTACACAATGTACACTATGTACAGTCTATACCCTGTGTACACAATGTACACTATGTACAGTCTATACACTGTGTAGAGTACACACAGTGAGTAGACTATCTACAGTCTACACCCTGTGTACACAATGTACACAATGTACAGTCTAGACCCTGTGTACACAATGTAGACTATGTACAGTCTATACACTGTGTACAGTACATAGAGTGAGTACACAATGTACACTATGTACAGTCTATACCCTGTGTACAGTACATACAGTGAGTAGACTATGTACAGTCTATACCCTGTGTACACAATGTACACTATGTACAGTCTATACCCTGTGTACAGTACATACACTGAGTACACAATGTACAGTCTATACCCTGTGTGCACAATGTACACTATGTACAGTCTATACCCTGTGTACAGTCTATACCCTGTGTACAGTACATACAGTGATCACACAATGTACACTATGTACAGTCTATACACTGTGTACACAATGTACACTATGTACAGTCTATACACTGTGTACAGTACATACAGTGAGTAGACTATGTACAGTCTATACCCTGTGTACACAATGTACACTATGTACAGTCTATACCCTGTGTACAGTAGATACACAGAGTACACAATGTACACTATGTACAGTCTATACACTGTGTACAGCACATACAGTGACTACACAATGTACAGTCTATACCCTGTGTACAGTACATACAGTGAGTACATACAGTATGTACAGTCTATACCCTGTGTGCACAAGGCACACTATGTACAGTCTATACCCTGTGTACAGTCTATACCCTGTGTAGAGTACATACAGTGAATACACAATGTACACTATGAACAGTCCATACACTGTGTACACAATGTACACTATGTACAGTCTATACCCTGTGTACAGTACATACACTGAGTAGACAATGTACACAATGTACAGTCTATACACTGTGTACAGTACATACAGTGATTAGACTATGTACAGTCTATACCCTGTGTACACAATGTACACTATGTACAGTCTATACACTGTTTACAGTACATACAGTGAGTACACAATGTACACTATGTACAGTCTATACCCTATGTACACTATGTACAGTCTATACCCAGTGTACAGTACATACAGTGAATACACAATGTACACTATGTACAGTCTATACCCTGTGTACAGTACATACAGTGATTAGACTATGTACAGTCTATACCCTGTGTACACAATGTACACTATGTACAGTCTACACCCGTGTACAATACATACAGTGAATACACAATGTACACAATGTACACTCTATACCCTGTGTACACAATGTACACTATGTACAGTCTATACCCTGTGTACAGTACATACAGTGAGTACATACACTATATACAGTCTATACCCTGTGTACACAATGTACACTATGTACAGTCTATACACTGTGTACAGTACATACAGTGAGTAGACTATGTACATTCTATACCCTATGTACACAATGTACACTATGTACAGTCTATACACTGTGTACAGTACATACAGTGAGTACACAATGTACACTATGTACAGTCTATACCCTGTGTACAGTACATACACTGAGTACACAATGTACAGTCTATACCCTGTGTGCACAATGTACACTATGTACAGTCTATACCCTGTGTACAGTCTATACCCTGTGTACAGTACATACAGTGAGTACACAATGTACACTATGTACAGTCTATACACTGTGTACACAATGTACACTATGTACAGTCTATACACTGTGTACAGTACATACAGTGAGTAGACTATGTACAGTCTATACCCTGTGTACACAATGTACACTATGTACAGTCTACACCCTGTGTACAGTACATACAGAGAGTACACAATGTACACTATGTACAGTCTATACACTGTGTACAGCACATACAGTGACTACACAATGTACAGTCTATACCCTGTGTACAGTACATACAGTGAGTACATACAGTATGTACAGCCTATACCCTGTGTGCACAAGAGTACATACAGTGAATACACAATGTACACTATGTACAGTCCATACACTGTGTACACAATGTACACTATGTACAGTCTATACACTGTGTACAGTACATACAGTGAGTAGACTATGTACAGTCTATACCCTGTGTACACAATGTACACTATGTACAGTCTATACCCTGTGTACAGTACATACAGAGAGTACACAATGTACACTATGTACAGTCTATACACTGTGTACAGCACATACAGTGACTACACAATGTACAGTCTATACCCTGTGTACAGTACATACAGTGAGTACATACAGTATGTACAGTCTATACCCTGTGTGCACAAGGCACACTATGTACAGTCTATACCCTGTGTACAGTCTATACCCTGTGTAGAGTACATACAGTGAATACACAATGTACACTATGTACAGTCCATACACTGTGTACACAATGTACACTATGTACAGTCTATACACTGTGTACAGTACATACAGTGAGTAGACTATGTACAGTCTATACCCTGTATACACAATGTACACTATGTACAGTCTATACCCTGTGTACAGTACATACAGAGAGTACACAATGTACACTATGTACAGTCTATACACTGTGTACAGCACATACAGTGACTACACAATGTACAGTCTATACCCTGTGTACAGTACATACAGTGAGTACATACAGTATGTACAGTCTATACCCTGTGTGCACAAGAGTACATACAGTGAATACACAATGTACACTATGTACAGTCCATACACTGTGTACACAATGTACACTATGTACAGTCTATACACTGTGTACAGTACATACAGTGAGTAGACTATGTACAGTCTATACCCTGTGTACACAATGTACACTATGTACAGTCTATACCCTGTGTACAGTACATACAGGGAGTACACAATGTACACTATGTACAGTCTATACACTATGTACAGTGCATACAGTGAGTACACTATGTACACTATATACCCTATGTACAGCACATAGAGTACATTGTATACTCTACATATGCACTGTGTACAGTCCATACACTATGTAAAGTACATACAGTGACTACACAATGTACACTATGTACAGTCTATACCCTGTGTACACAATGTACACTATGTACAGTCTATACACTGTGTAGAGTACACACAGTGAGTAGACTATCTACAGTCTACACCCTGTGTACACAATGTACACAATGTACAGTCTAGACCCTGTGTACACAATGTAGACTATGTACAGTCTATACACTGTGTACAGTACATAGAGTGAGTACACAATGTACACTATGTACAGTCTATACCCTGTGTACAGTACATACAGTGAGTAGACTATGTACAGTCTATACCCTGTGTACACAATGTACACTATGTACAGTCTATACCCTGTGTACAGTACATACAGTGAGTAGACTATGTACAGTCTATACCCTGTGTACACAATGTACACTATGTACAGTCTACACCCGTGTACAATACATACAGTGAATACACAATGTACACAATGTACAGTCTATACCCTGTGTACACAATGTACACTATGTACAGTCTATACCCTGTGTACAGTACATACAGTGAGTACATACACTATATACAGTCTATACCCTGTGTACACAATGTACACTATGTACAGTCTATACACTGTGTACAGTACATACAGTGAGTACACAATGTACAGTGTATAGCCTGGGTACAGAATGTACACTATCTACAGTCTATACCCTGTGTACAGTACATACAGTGAGTAGACTATGTACATTCTATACCCTGTGTACACAATGTACACTATGTACAGTCTATACACTGTGTACAGTACATACAGTGAGTACACAATGTACACTATGTACAGTCTATACCCTGTGTACAGTACATACACTGAGTACACAATGTACAGTCGATACCCTGTGTGCACAATGTACACTATGTACAGTCTATACCCTGTGTACAGTCTATACCCTGTGTACAGTACATACAGTGAGTACACATTGTACACTATGTACAGTCTATACACTGTGTACACAATGTACACTATGTACAGTCTATACACTGTGTACAGTACATACAGTGAGTAGACTATGTACAGTCTATACCCTGTGTACACAATGTACACTATGTACAGTCTATACCCTGTGTACAGTACATACAGAGAGTACACAATGTACACTATGTACAGTCTATACACTGTGTACAGCACATACAGTGACTACACAATGTACAGTCTATACCCTGTGTACAGTACATACAGTGAGTACATACAGTATGTACAGTCTATACCCTGTGTGCACAAGAGTACATACAGTGAATACACAATGTACACTATGTACAGTCCATACACTGTGTACACAATGTACACTATGTACAGTCTATACACTGTGTACAGTACATACAGTGAGTAGACTATGTACAGTCTATACCCTGTGTACACAATGTACACTATGTACAGTCTATACCCTGTGTACAGTACATACAGGGAGTACACAATGTACACTATGTACAGTCTATACACTATGTACAGTGCATACAGTGAGTACACTATGTACACTATATACCCTATGTACAGCACATAGAGTACATTGTATACTCTACATATGCACTGTGTACAGTCCATACACTATGTAAAGTACATACAGTGACTACACAATGTACACTATGTACAGTCTATACCCTGTGTACACAATGTACACTATGTACAGTCTATACACTGTGTAGAGTACACACAGTGAGTAGACTATCTACAGTCTACACCCTGTGTACACAATGTACACAATGTACAGTCTAGACCCTGTGTACACAATGTAGACTATGTACAGTCTATACACTGTGTACAGTACATAGAGTGAGTACACAATGTACACTATGTACAGTCTATACCCTGTGTACAGTACATACAGTGAGTAGACTATGTACAGTCTATACCCTGTGTACACAATGTACACTATGTACAGTCTATACCCTGTGTACAGTACATACAGTGAGTAGACTATGTACAGTCTATACCCTGTGTACACAATGTACACTATGTACAGTCTACACCCGTGTACAATACATACAGTGAATACACAATGTACACAATGTACAGTCTATACCCTGTGTACACAATGTACACTATGTACAGTCTATACCCTGTGTACAGTACATACAGTGAGTACATACACTATATACAGTCTATACCCTGTGTACACAATGTACACTATGTACAGTCTATACACTGTGTACAGTACATACAGTGAGTACACAATGTACAGTGTATAGCCTGGGTACAGAATGTACACTATCTACAGTCTATACCCTGTGTACAGTACATACAGTGAGTAGACTATGTACATTCTATACCCTGTGTACACAATGTACACTATGTACAGTCTATACACTGTGTACAGTACATACAGTGAGTACACAATGTACACTATGTACAGTCTATACCCTGTGTACAGTACATACACTGAGTACACAATGTACAGTCGATACCCTGTGTGCACAATGTACACTATGTACAGTCTATACCCTGTGTACAGTCTATACCCTGTGTACAGTACATACAGTGAGTACACATTGTACACTATGTACAGTCTATACACTGTGTACACAATGTACACTATGTACAGTCTATACACTGTGTACAGTACATACAGTGAGTAGACTATGTACAGTCTATACCCTGTGTACACAATGTACACTATGTACAGTCTATACCCTGTGTACAGTACATACAGAGAGTACACAATGTACACTATGTACAGTCTATACACTGTGTACAGCACATACAGTGACTACACAATGTACAGTCTATACCCTGTGTACAGTACATACAGTGAGTACATACAGTATGTACAGTCTATACCCTGTGTGCACAAGAGTACATACAGTGAATACACAATGTACACTATGTACAGTCCATACACTGTGTACACAATGTACACTATGTACAGTCTATACACTGTGTACAGTACATACAGTGAGTAGACTATGTACAGTCTATACCCTGTGTACACAATGTACACTATGTACAGTCTATACCCTGTGTACAGTACATACAGGGAGTACACAATGTACACTATGTACAGTCTATACACTATGTACAGTGCATACAGTGAGTACACTATGTACACTATATACCCTATGTACAGCACATAGAGTACATTGTATACTCTACATATGCACTGTGTACAGTCCATACACTATGTAAAGTACATACAGTGACTACACAATGTACACTATGTACAGTCTATACCCTGTGTACACAATGTACACTATGTACAGTCTATACACTGTGTAGAGTACACACAGTGAGTAGACTATCTACAGTCTACACCCTGTGTACACAATGTACACAATGTACAGTCTAGACCCTGTGTACACAATGTAGACTATGTACAGTCTATACACTGTGTACAGTACATAGAGTGAGTACACAATGTACACTATGTACAGTCTATACCCTGTGTACAGTACATACAGTGAGTAGACTATGTACAGTCTATACCCTGTGTACACAATGTACACTATGTACAGTCTATACCCTGTGTACAGTACATACAGTGAGTAGACTATGTACAGTCTATACCCTGTGTACACAATGTACACTATGTACAGTCTACACCCGTGTACAATACATACAGTGAATACACAATGTACACAATGTACAGTCTATACCCTGTGTACACAATGTACACTATGTACAGTCTATACCCTGTGTACAGTACATACAGTGAGTACATACACTATATACAGTCTATACCCTGTGTACACAATGTACACTATGTACAGTCTATACACTGTGTACAGTACATACAGTGAGTACACAATGTACAGTGTATAGCCTGGGTACAGAATGTACACTATCTACAGTCTATACCCTGTGTACAGTACATACAGTGAGTAGACTATGTACATTCTATACCCTGTGTACACAATGTACACTATGTACAGTCTATACACTGTGTACAGTACATACAGTGAGTACACAATGTACACTATGTACAGTCTATACCCTGTGTACAGTACATACACTGAGTACACAATGTACAGTCGATACCCTGTGTGCACAATGTACACTATGTACAGTCTATACCCTGTGTACAGTCTATACCCTGTGTACAGTACATACAGTGAGTACACATTGTACACTATGTACAGTCTATACACTGTGTACACAATGTACACTATGTACAGTCTATACACTGTGTACAGTACATACAGTGAGTAGACTATGTACAGTCTATACCCTGTGTACACAATGTACACTATGTACAGTCTATACCCTGTGTACAGTACATACAGAGAGTACACAATGTACACTATGTACAGTCTATACACTGTGTACAGCACATACAGTGACTACACAATGTACAGTCTATACCCTGTGTACAGTACATACAGTGAGTACATACAGTATGTACAGTCTATACCCTGTGTGCACAAGAGTACATACAGTGAATACACAATGTACACTATGTACAGTCCATACACTGTGTACACAATGTACACTATGTACAGTCTATACACTGTGTACAGTACATACAGTGAGTAGACTATGTACAGTCTATACCCTGTGTACACAATGTACACTATGTACAGTCTATACCCTGTGGACAGTACATACAGGGAGTACACAATGTACACTATGTACAGTCTATACACTATGTACAGTGCATACAGTGAGTACACTATGTACACTATATACCCTATGTACAGCACATAGAGTACATTGTGTACTCTACATATGCACTGTGTACAGTCCATACACTATGTAAAGTACATACAGTGACTACACAATGTACACTATGTACAGTCTATACCCTGTGTACACAATGTACACTATGTACAGTCTATACACTGTGTAGAGTACACACAGTGAGTAGACTATCTACAGTCTACACCCTGTGTACACAATGTACACAATGTACAGTCTAGACCCTGTGTACACAATGTAGACTATGTACAGTCTATACACTGTGTACAGTACATAGAGTGAGTACACAATGTACACTATGTACAGTCTATACACTGTGTACAGTACATACAGTGAGTACACAATGTACACTATGTACAGTCTATACCCTGTGTACAGTACATACAGTGAGTAGACTATGTACAGTCTATACCCTGTGTACACAATGTACACTATGTACAGTCTATACCCTGTGTACAGTACATACAGTGAGTAGACTATGTACAGTCTATACCCTGTGTACACAATGTACACTATGTACAGTCTACACCCGTGTACAATACATATAGTGAATACACAATGTACACAATGTACAGTCTATACCCTGTGTACACAATGTACACTATGTACAGTCTATACCCTGTGTACAGTACATACAGTGAGTACATACACTATATACAGTCTATACCCTGTGTACACAATGTACATTATGTACAGTCTATACACTGTGTACAGTACATACAGTGAGTACACAATGTACAGTGTATAGCCTGGGTACAGAATGTACACTATCTACAGTCTATACCCTGTGTACAGTACATACAGTGAGTAGACTATGTACATTCTATACCCTGTGTACACAATGTACACTATGTACAGTCTATACACTGTGTACAGTACATACAGTGAGTACACAATGTACGCTATGTACAGTCTATACCCTGTGTACAGTACATACACTGAGTACACAATGTACAGTCGATACCCTGTGTGCACAATGTACACTATGTACAGTCTATACCCTGTGTACAGTCTATACCCTGTGTACAGTACATACAGTGAGTACACATTGTACACTATGTACAGTCTATACACTGTGTACACAATGTACACTATGTACAGTCTATACACTGTGTACAGTACATACAGTGAGTAGACTATGTACAGTCTATACCCTGTGTATACAATGTACACTATGTACAGTCTATACCCTGTGTACAGTACATACAGAGAGTACACAATGTACACTATGTACAGTCTATACACTGTGTACAGCACATACAGTGACTACACAATGTACAGTCTATACCCTGTGTACAGTACATACAGTGAGTACATACAGTATGTACAGTCTATACCCTGTGTGCACAAGAGTACATACAGTGAATACACAATGTACACTATGTACAGTCCATACACTGTGTACACAATGTACACTATGTACAGTCTATACACTGTGTACAGTACATACAGTGAGTAGACTATGTACAGTCTATACCCTGTGTACAGTCTATACCCTGTGTACAGTACATACAGTGAGTACACATTGTACACTATGTACAGTCTATACACTGTGTACACAATGTACACTATGTACAGTCTATACACTGTGTACAGTACATACAGTGAGTACACAATGTACACTGTGTACAGTCTATACCGTGTGTACACAATGTACACTATGTACAGTCTATACCCTGTGTACAGTACATACAGTGAATACACAATGTACACTATGTACAGTCTATACCCTGTGTACAGTACATACAGTGAGTAGACTATGTACAGTCTATACCCTGTGTACACAATGTACACTATCTACAGTCTATACCCCGTGTACAATACATACAGTGAATACACAATGTACACAATGTACAGTCTATACCCTGTGTACACAATGTACACTATGTACAGTCTATACCCTGTGTACAGTCTATACCCTGTGTACAGTACATACAGTGAGTACACAATGTACACTATGTACAGTCTATACACTGTGTACACAATGTACACTATGTACAGTCTATACACTGTGTACAGTACATACAGTGAGTAGACTATGTACAGTCTATACCCTGTGTACACAATGTACACTATGTACAGTCTATACCCTGTGTACAGTACATAGAGAGAGTACACAATGTACACTATGTACAGTCTATACACTGTGTACAGCACATACAGTGACTACACAATGTACAGTCTATACCCTGTGTACAGTACATACAGTGAGTACATACAGTATGTACAGTCTATACCCTGTGTGCACAAGGCACACTATGTACAGTCTATACCCTGTGTACAGTCTATACCCTGTGTAGAGTACATACAGTGAATACACAATGTACACTATGTACAGTCCATACACTGTGTACACAATGTACACTATGTACAGTCTATACACTGTGTACAGTACATACAGTGAGTAGACTATGTACAGTCTATACCCTGTGTACACAATGTACACTATGTACAGTCTATACCCTGTGTACATTACATACAGAGAGTACACAATGTACACTATGTACAGTCTATACACTGTGTACAGCACATACAGTGACTACACAATGTACAGTCTATACCCTGTGTACAGTACATACAGTGAGTACATACAGTATGTACAGTCTATACCCTGTGTGCACAAGGCACACTATGTACAGTCTATACCCTGTGTACAGTACATACACTGAGTACACAATGTACAGTCTATACCCTGTGTGCACAATGTACACTATGTACAGTCTATACCCTGTGTACAGTCTATACCCTGTGTACAGTACATACAATGAGTACACAATGTACACTATGTACAGTCTATACACTGTGTACACAATGTACACTATGTACAGTCTACACCCTGTGTACAGTACATACAGAGAGTACACAATGTACACTATGTACAGTCTATACACTGTGTACAGCACATACAGTGACTACACAATGTACAGTCTATACCCTGTGTACAGTACATACAGTGAGTACATACAGTATGTACAGTCTATACCCTGTGTGCACAAGAGTACATACAGTGAATACACAATGTACACTATGTACAGTCCATACACTGTGTACACAATGTACACTATGTACAGTCTATACACTGTGTACAGTACATACAGTGAGTACACTATGTACAGTCTATACCCTGTGTACACAATGTACACTATGTACAGTCTATACCCTGTGTACAGTACATACAGTGAGTACACAATGTACACTATGTACAGTCTATACACTGTGTACAGTACATACACTGAGTACACAATGTACAGTCTATACCCTGTGTGCACAATGTACACTATGTACAGTCTATACCCTGTGTACAGTCTATACCCTGTGTACAGTACATACAGTGAGTACACAATGTACACTATGTACAGTCTATACACTGTGTACACAATGTACACTATGTACAGTCTATACACTGTGTACAGTACATACAGTGAGTAGACTATGTACAGTCTATACCCTGTGTACACAATGTACACTATGTACAGTCTTTACCCTGTGTACAGTACATACAGAGAGTACACAATGTACACTATGTACAGTCTATACACTGTGTACAGCACATACAGTGACTACACAATGTACAGTCTATACCCTGTGTACAGTACATACAGTGAGTACATACAGTATGTACAGTCTATACCCTGTGTGCACAAGAGTACATACAGTGAATACACAATGTACACTATGTACAGTCCATACACTGTGTACACAATGTACACTATGTACAGTCTATACACTGTGTACAGTACATACAGTGAGTAGACTATGTACAGTCTATACCCTGTGTACACAATGTACACTATGTACAGTCTATACCCTGTGTACAGTACATACAGGGAGTACACAATGTACACTATGTACAGTCTATACACTATGTACAGTGCATACAGTGAGTACACTATGTACACTATATACCCTATGTACAGCACATAGAGTACATTGTATACTCTACATATGCACTGTGTACAGTCCATACACTATGTAAAGTACATACAGTGACTACACAATGTACACTATGTACAGTCTATACCCTGTGTACACAATGTACACTATGTACAGTCTATACACTGTGTAGAGTACACACAGTGAGTAGACTATCTACAGTCTACACCCTGTGTACACAATGTACACAATGTACAGTCTAGACCCTGTGTACACAATGTAGACTATGTACAGTCTATACACTGTGTACAGTACATAGAGTGAGTACACAATGTACACTATGTACAGTCTATACCCTGTGTACAGTACATACAGTGAGTAGACTATGTACAGTCTATACCCTGTGTACACAATGTACACTATGTACAGTCTATACCCTGTGTACAGTACATACAGTGAGTAGACTATGTACAGTCTATACCCTGTGTACACAATGTACACTATGTACAGTCTACACCCGTGTACAATACATACAGTGAATACACAATGTACACAATGTACAGTCTATACCCTGTGTACACAATGTACACTATGTACAGTCTATACCCTGTGTACAGTACATACAGTGAGTACATACACTATATACAGTCTATACCCTGTGTACACAATGTACACTATGTACAGTCTATACACTGTGTACAGTACATACAGTGAGTACACAATGTACAGTGTATAGCCTGGGTACAGAATGTACACTATCTACAGTCTATACCCTGTGTACAGTACATACAGTGAGTAGACTATGTACATTCTATACCCTGTGTACACAATGTACACTATGTACAGTCTATACACTGTGTACAGTACATACAGTGAGTACACAATGTACACTATGTACAGTCTATACCCTGTGTACAGTACATACACTGAGTACACAATGTACAGTCGATACCCTGTGTGCACAATGTACACTATGTACAGTCTATAACCTGTGTACAGTCTATACCCTGTGTACAGTACATACAGTGAGTACACATTGTACACTATGTACAGTCTATACACTGTGTACACAATGTACACTATGTACAGTCTATACACTGTGTACAGTACATACAGTGAGTAGACTATGTACAGTCTATACCCTGTGTACACAATGTACACTATGTACAGTCTATACCCTGTGTACAGTACATACAGAGAGTACACAATGTACACTATGTACAGTCTATACACTGTGTACAGCACATACAGTGACTACACAATGTACAGTCTATACCCTGTGTACAGTACATACAGTGAGTACATACAGTATGTACAGTCTATACCCTGTGTGCACAAGAGTACATACAGTGAATACACAATGTACACTATGTACAGTCCATACACTGTGTACACAATGTACACTATGTACAGTCTATACACTGTGTACAGTACATACAGTGAGTAGACTATGTACAGTCTATACCCTGTGTACACAATGTACACTATGTACAGTCTATACCCTGTGTACAGTACATACAGTGAGTACACAATGTACACTATGTACAGTCTATACACTGTGTACAGTACATACAGTGAATACACAATGAACACTATGTACAGTCTATACCCTGTGTACAAATTGTACACTATGTACAGTCTATACACTGTGTACAGTACATAGAGTACACAATCTACAGTCTATACCCTGTGTACAGTACATACAGTGAGTAGACTATGTACAGTCTATACCCTGTGTACACAATGTACACTATCTACAGTCTATACCCTGTGTACAGTACATACAGTGAATACACAATGAACACTATGTACAGTCTATATCCTGTGTACAGTACATAGAGTGAGTAGACAATGTACACAATGTACAGTCTATACACTGTGTACAGTACATACAGTGATTAGACTATGTACAGTCTATACCCTGTGTACACAATGTACACTATGTACAGTCTACACCCGTGTACAATACATACAGTGAGTACACAATGTACACTGTGTACAGTCTATACCGTGTGTACACAATGTACACTATGTACAGTCTATACCCTGTGTACAGTACATACAGTGAGTAGACTATGTACAGTCTATACCCTGTGTACACAATGTACACTATGTACAGTCTACACCCGTGTACAATACATACAGTGAATACACAATGTACACAATGTACAGTCTATACCCTGTGTACACAATGTACACTATGTACAGTCTATACCCTGTGTACAGTCTATACCCTGTGTACAGTACATACAGTGAGTACACAATGTACACTATGTACAGTCTATACACTGTGTACACAATGTACACTATGTACAGTCTATACACTGTGTACAGTACATACAGTGAGTAGACTATGTACAGTCTATACCCTGTGTACACAATGTACACTATGTACAGTCTATACCCTGTGTACAGTACATACAGAGAGTACACAATGTACACTATGTACAGTCTATACACTGTGTACAGCACATACAGTGACTACACAATGTTCAGTCTATACCCTGTGTACAGTACATACAGTGAGTACATACAGTATGTACAGTCTATACCCTGTGTGCACAAGGCACACTATGTACAGTCTATACCCTGTGTACAGTCTATACCCTGTGTAGAGTACATACAGTGAATACACAATGTACACTATGTACAGTCCATACACTGTGTACACAATGTACACTATGTACAGTCTATACACTGTGTACAGTACATACAGTGAGTAGACTATGTACAGTCTATACCCTGTATACACAATGTACACTATGTACAGTCTATACCCTGTGTACAGTACATACAGAGAGTACACAATGTACACTATGTACAGTCTATACACTGTGTACAGCACATACAGTGACTACACAATGTACAGTCTATACCCTGTGTACAGTACATACAGTGAGTACATACAGTATGTACAGTCTATACCCTGTGTGCACAAGGCACACTATGTACAGTCTATACCCTGTGTACAGTACATACACTGAGTACACAATGTACAGTCTATACCCTGTGTGCACAATGTACACTATGTACAGTCTATACCCTGTGTACAGTCTATACCCTGTGTACAGTACATACAGTGATCACACAATGTACACTATGTACAGTCTATACACTGTGTACACAATGTACACTATGTACAGTCTATACACTGTGTACAGTACATACAGTGAGTAGACTATGTACAGTCTATACCCTGTGTACACAATGTACACTATGTACAGTCTATACCCTGTGTACAGTAGATACACAGAGTACACAATGTACACTATGTACAGTCTATACACTGTGTACAGCACATACAGTGACTACACAATGTACAGTCTATACCCTGTGTACAGTACATACAGTGAGTACATACAGTATGTACAGTCTATACCCTGTGTGCACAAGGCACACTATGTACAGTCTATACCCTGTGTACAGTCTATACCCTGTGTAGAGTACATACAGTGAATACACAATGTACACTATGTACAGTCCATACACTGTGTATACAATGTACACTATGTACAGTCTATACCCTGTGTACAGTACATACACTGAGTAGACAATGTACACAATGTACAGTCTATACACTGTGTACAGTACATACAGTGATTAGACTATGTACAGTCTATACCCTGTGTACACAATGTACACTATGTACAGTCTATACACTGTTTACAGTACATACAGTGAGTACACAATGTACACTATGTACAGTCTATACCCTGTGTACACAATGTACACTATGTACAGTCTATACCCAGTGTACAGTACATACAGTGAATACACAATGTACACTATGTACAGTCTATACCCTGTGTACAGTACATACAGTGATTAGACTATGTACAGTCTATACCCTGTGTACACAATGTACACTATGTACAGTCTACACCCGTGTACAATACATACAGTGAATACACAATGTACACAATGTACAGTCTCTACCCTGTGTACACAATGTACACTATGTACAGTCTATACCCTGTGTACAGTCTATACCCTGTGTACAGTACATACAGTGAGTACACAATGTACACTATGTACAGTCTATACACTGTGTACACAATGTACACTATGTACAGTCTATACACTGTGTACAGTACATACAGTGAGTAGACTATGTACAGTCTATACCCTGTGTACACAATGTACACTATGTACAGTCTACACCCTGTGTACAGTACATACAGAGAGTACACAATGTACACTATGTACAGTCTATACACTGTGTACAGCACATACAGTGACTACACAATGTACAGTCTATACCCTGTGTACAGTACATACAGTGAGTACATACAGTATGTACAGTCTATACCCTGTGTGCACAAGAGTACATACAGTGAATACACAATGTACACTATGTACAGTCCATACACTGTGTACACAATGTACACTATGTACAGTCTATACACTGTGTACAGTACATACAGTGAGTAGACTATGTACAGTCTATACCCTGTGTACACAATGTACACTATGTACAGTCTATACCCTGTGTACAGTACATACAGTGAGTACACAATGTACACTATGTACAGTCTATACACTGTGTACAGTACATACACTGAGTACACAATGTACAGTCTATACCCTGTGTACAGTCTATACCCTGTGTACAGTACATACAGTGAGTACACAATGTACACTATGTACAGTCTATACACTGTGTACACAATGTACACTATGTACAGTCTATACACTGTGTACAGTACATACAGTGAGTAGACTATGTACAGTCTATACCCTGTGTACACAATGTACACTATGTACAGTCTATACCCTGTGTACAGTACATACAGGGAGTACACAATGTACACTATGTAGAGTCTATACACTGTGTACAGCACATACAGTGACTACACAATGTACAGTCTATACCCTCTGTACAGTACATACAGTGAATACATACAGTATGTACAGTCTATACCCTGTGTGCACAAGGTACACTATGTACAGTCTATACCCTGTGTACAGTCTATACCCTGTGTAGAGTACATACAGTGAATACGCAATGTACACTATGTACAGTCCATACACTGTGTACACAATGTACACTATGTACAGTCTATACACTGTGTACAGTACATACAGTGAGTAGACTATGTACAGTCTATATCCTGTGTACACAATGTACACTATGTACAGTCTATACACTGTGTACAATACATACAGTGAATACACAATGAACACTATGTACAGTCTATACCCTGTGTACACAATGTACACTATGTACAGTCTATACACTGTGTACAGTACATACAGTGAGTACACAATGTACAGTCTATACCCTGTGTACAGTACATACAGTGAGTAGACTATGTACAGTCTATACCCTGTGTACACAATGTACACTATCTACAGTCTATACCCTGTGTACAGTACATACAGTGAATACACAATGAACACTATGTACAGTCTATACCCTGTGTACAGTACATACAGTGAGTAGACAATGTACACAATGTACAGTCTATACACTGTGTAGAGTACATACAGTGATTGGACTATGTACAGTCTATACCCTGTGTACATAATGTACACTATGTACATTCTATACACTGTGTACAGTACATACAGTGAGTACACAATGTACACTATGTACAGTCTATACCCTGTGTACAGTACATACAGTGAGTAGACTATGTACAGTCTATACCCTGTGTACACAATGTACACTATGTACATTCTACACCCGTGTACAATACATACAGTGAATACACAATGTACACAATGTACAGTCTATACCCTGTGTACACAATGTACACTATGTACAGTCTATACCCTGTGTACAGTACATACAGTGAGTACATACACTATATACAGTCTATACCCTGTGTACACAATGTACACTATGTACAGTCTATACACTGTGTACAGTACATACAGTGAGTACACAATGTACAGTGTATAGCCTGGGTACAGAATGTACACTATCTACAGTCTATACCCTGTGTACAGTACATACAGTGAGTAGACTATGTACATTCTATACCGTGTGTACACAATGTACACTATGTACAGTCTATACACTGTGTACAGTACATACAGTGAGTACACAATGTACACTATGTACAGTCTATACACTGTGTACAGTACATACACTGAGTACACAATGTACAGTCTATACCCTGTGTGCACAATGTACACTATGTACAGTCTATACCCTGTGTACAGTCTATACCCTGTGTACAGTACATACAGTGAGTACACAATGTACACTATGTACAGTCTATACACTGTGTACAGCACATACAGTGACTACACAATGTACAGCCTATACCCTGTGTACAGTACATACAGTGAGTACATACAGTATGTACAGTCTATACCCTGTGTGCACAAGGTACACTGTGTACAGTCTATACACTGTGTACAGTACATACAGTGAGTAGACTATGTACAGTCTATACCCTGTGTACAGTACATACAGAGAGTACACAATGTACACTATGTACAGTCTATACACTGTGTACAGCACATACAGTGAGTACATACAGTATTTACAGTCTATACCCTGTGTGCACAATGTACACTATGTACAGTCTATACCCTGTGTACAGTCTATACCCTGTGTAGAGTACGTACAGTGAATACAAAATGTACACTATGTACAGTCCATACACTGTGTACACAATGTACACTATGTACAGTCTATACACTGTGTACAGTACATACAGTGAGTAGACTATGTACAGTCTATACCCTGTGTACACAATGTACACTATGTACAGTCTATACCCTGTGTACAGTACATACAGTGAGTACACAATGTACACTATGTACAGTCTATACACTGTGTACAGTACATACAGTGAATACACAATGAACACTATGTACAGTCTATACCCTGTGTACACAATGTACACTATGTACAGTCTATACACTGTGTACAGTACATACAGTGAGTACACAATGTACAGTCTATACCCTGTGTACAGTACATACAGTGAGTAGACTATGTACAGTCTATACCCAGTGTACACAATATACACTATCTACAGTCTATACCCTGTGTACAGTACATACAGTGAATACACAATGAACACTATGTACAGTCTATACCCTGTGTACACAATGTACACTATGTACAGTCTATACCCTGTGTACAGTACATACAGTGAATACACATTGTACCCTATGTACAGCTATACCCTGTGTACAGTACATATAGTGAGTAGACTATGTACAGTCTATACCCTGTGTACACAATGTACACTATGTACAGTCTACACCCTGTGTACACAATGTACACTATGTACAGTCTATACCCTGTGTACAGTACATACTGTGAGTACATACACTATATAGAGTCTATACCCTGTGTACACAATGTACACTATGTACAGTGTATACACTGTGTACAGTACATACAGTGAGTACACAATGTACAGTCTATAGCCTGGGTACAGAATGTACACTATCTACAGTCTATACCCTGTGTACAGTACATACAGTGAGTAGACTATGTACATTCTATACCCTGTGTACACAATGTACACTATGTACAGTCTATACACTGTGTACAGTACATACAGTGAGTACACAATGTACACTATGTACAGTCTATACCCTGTGTACACAATGTACACTATGTACAGTCTATACCCTGTGTACAGTACATACACTGAGTACACAATGTACACTATGTACAGTCTATACACTGTGTACACAATGTACACTATGTACAGTCTATTCACTGTGTACAGTACATACAGTGAGTAGACTATGTACAGTCTATACCCTGTGTACACAATGTACACTATGTACAGTCTACACCCTGTGTACAGTACATACAGAGAGTACACAATGTACACTATGTACAGTCTATACACTGTGTACACAATGCACACTATGTACAGTCTATACACTGTGTACAGTACATACAGTGAGTACACTATGTACAGTCTATACCCTGTGTGCACAATGTACACTATCTACAGTCTATACCCTGTGTACAGTACATACAGTGAGTACATACACTATATACAGTCTATACCCTGTGTACACAATGTACACTATGTACAGTCTATGCAGTATGTACAGTACATACAGTGAGTACACTATGTACAGTCTATACCCTGTGTACACAATGTACACTATGTACAGTCTACACCCTGTGTACACAATGTACACAATGTACAGTCTATACCATGTGTACAGTACATACAGTGAGTACATACACTATGTACACTCTATACCCTGTGTACACAATGTACACCATGTACAGTCTATACACTGTGTACAGCACATACAGTGACTACACAATGTATACTATGTACAGTCTATACCCTATGTACAGTACATACAGTGAGTACACAATGTACAGTCTATACCCTGTGTGCACAATGTACACTATGTACAGTCTATGCCCTGTTTAGTCTATACCCTGTGTACAGTACATACAGTGAATACACAATGTACACTATGTACACTCTATACCCTGTGTACACAATGTACACTATGTACAGTGTATACACTGTGTACAGTACATACAGTGAGTACACAATGTACACTGTGTAGTCTATACCCTGTGTACACAATGTACACTATGTACAGTCTATACTCTGTATAGACTGTACACAATGTACACTATGTACACTCTATACCCTGTGTACACAATGTACACTATGTACAGTCTATACCGTGTCTAGTCTATACCCTGTGTACAGTACATACAGTGAATACACAATGTACACTATGTACACTGTATACCCTGTGTACACAATGTACACTATGTACATTCTATACACTGTGTACAGTACATACAGTGAGTACACAATGTACACTGTGTACAGTCTATACCCTGTGTACACAATGTACACTATGTACAGTCTATACCCTATGTTCAGTACATACAGTGAGTATACCATGTACAGTCTATACACTGTGTACAGCACATACAGCGACTACACAATGTACACTATGTACAGTCTATACCCTATGTACAGTACATACAGTGAGTACACAATATACAGTCTATACCCTGTGTGCACAATGTACACTATGTACAGTCTATACCCTGTGTAGTCTATACCCTGTGTACAGTACATACAGTGAATACACAATGTACACTATGTACACTCTATACCCTGTGTACACAATGTACACTATGTACATTCTATACACTGTGTACAGTACATACAATGAGTACACAATGTACACTGTGTACAGTCTATACCCTGTGTACACAATGTACACTATGTACAGTCTATACCCTATGTACAGTACATACAGTGAGTACACAATGTACAGTCTATACCCTGTGTGCACAATGTACACTATGTACAGTCTATACCCTGTGTAGTCTATATCCTGTGTACAGTACATACAGTGAATACACAATGTACACTATGTACACTCTATACCCTGTGTACACAATGTGCACTATGTACAGTGTATACACTGTGTACAGTACATACAGTGAGTACACAATGTACACTGTGTACAGTCTATACCCTGTGTACACTATGTACACTATGTACAGTCTATACTCTGTATAGCTGTACACAATGTACACTATGTACACCCTATACCCTGTGTACACAATGTACACTATGTACAGTCTATACTCACTATGTACAGTACATACAGTGAGTACGCCATGTACAGTCTATACACTGTGTACAGCACATACAGTGACTACACAATGTACACTATGTACAGTCTATACCCTATGTACAGTACATACAGTGAGTACACAATGTACAGTCTATACCCTGTGTGCACAATGTACACTATGTACAGTCTATACCCTGTGTAGTCTATACCCTGTGTACAGTACATACAGTGAGTACATACACTATATACAGTCTATACCCTGTGTACACAATGTACACTATGTACAGTCTATACACTGTGTACAGTACATACAGTGACTACACAATGAACATCAATCTATAATAAATCTTTTGTGTCCCTCTACCTTATTATTTCTCTTTGTGTTCCAAAACAAATAAATGCATACAAATAATGGTCATGAATGAAATAAATAATCTGAATAATTCTACAATCTGTTTCTTGTGCTCTATAATGAATACTTTATTTGTGTATCAACCTATGATAAATATTTCTATGTGTGTATGAAACTGCAATAAATATTTGTGTTTCAATCTATAATAAATATTTCTATGTATGTATCAAACTATAAGAAATATTTGTGTTTCAATCCAAAATAAATACTTCTATTTGTGTATCAATCTATAATCAATAATTTGTGTGTCAATCTATAATCAATAATTTCTGTGTCAATCTATAATAAACACTTATATCTGTACATAAATCTGTTATAAATATTTAATATATATTTGTGTATAGGTTATCAATCTACAATAAATACTTTGTGTGTCAATCAATAATATTTCTATTTGTCTATCAACCTATAATAAAAACTTTATTTGTGTATCCACCTACAACAAATATTTCTATGTGTCTATCAAAATGCAATAAATACTTTATTGTGTATCAATCTATAATAAATATTTCTATTTGTCTATCAATCTATAATAAATCTTTTGTGTCCACCTACCTTATTATTTCTCTTTGTGTTCCAAAACAAATAAATGCATACAAAGGTCATGAATGAAACAAACAATCTGAATAATTCTACAATGTGTTTCTTGTGCTCTATGATAAATACTTTATTTGTGTATCAACCTATGATAAATATTTCTATGTGTGTATCAAACTGCAATAAATATTTGTGTTTCAATGTATATTTCTATGTGTGTATGAAACTGCAATAAATATGTGTTTCAATCCATAATAAATATTTCCATGTGTTTATCAAACTATAATAAATATTTGTGTTTCAATCCATAATAAATACTTCTATTTGTGTATGAATTTATAATCAATAATTTGTGTGTCAATCTACAATAAACACTTATATCTGTACATAAATCTATTATAAATACTTAATATATATTGTGTTTAGGTTATCAATCTACAATAAATACTTTATTTGTGTTTCAATCTATAATAAATACTTCTATTTGTGTATCAATCTAGAATAAACACTTCTATGTGTGTATCCACTTATAATAAATATTTCTATGTGTATCAAACTGCAAGAAATATTTGTGTTTCAATCTATAATAAACACTTCTATTTGTGTATCAATCTATAATCAATAATTTGTGTGTCAATGTATAATAAATAATTTGTGTGTCAATCTATAATAAACACATATCTGTACATAAATCTGTTATAAATATTTAATATATATTTGTGTATAGGTTATCAACCTATAATAAAAACTTTATTTGTGTATCAATCTAGAATATTTCTGTGTCTATCAAACTACAATAAATACTTTATTTGTGTATCCACCTATAATAAATATTTCTATTTGTGTAACAATCTAAAATAAATAGTTTGTGTCCATCTACCTTATTATTTCTCTTTGTGTTCCAAAACAAATAAAGGAATACAAATAAAGTTCATGAATAAGATAAATAAATTGAATAATGCTACAATCTGTTTCCTGTGCCCTGATTTTTATGGGATGAACCCGTGGGCTCCTGCTGTGCAGGAATGTGGGGAATGCACCCTAAAAATGTCACAAATCAAATAAATGACCAGAATAATTGTACACTGATTTTCAGGGACTGAAGCTAAAGTGTGTGGGATAACACAAACTCTGAGCTTACTTGCAGGTGCCCTGTGACCTCTCAGCAGCCTGGAACAGCCTCAGTCCCTTCCTGCAATGAGAAAATGCACCTTGGCAAAAGGCAGCGATTTTATTTACAAATCCAGCAGCAGCAGGAGAAACAGGAGGAGGAGGAGGAGACGAGGAAGGTGCTCCAGCTAAAGCAATGATTTATTGGGAATGGCAGCAAATCAAAGGGACAGTCCCTGCTTATGGCAGCACTTATCCAGGAATGGAGAAAGGAAGCCAGCCTTGCCACGGCTTCCTAGTGGCTCTCTCCCTTCTTGCCCACTACCTGCAAGAGGAAACAGCACAGTCACCCTCTGCCCAAAAATTCCCCTTTTTTCCCCCCAAAATTCCCCATTTCCCCCCCAAAATTCTCAATTTCCCTCACCTGCAAAGCTCCCTTTTCTCGTCCCCAAAATTCCCCTTTTCTCCCATCAAAATTCCCTTTTTTTCCCATCAAAATAGCCATTTTCCCCATCAAAATACCCATCTTTTTGGGATTTTGGGATTTAATAGGAATTTATAAGGAAAAAATGATAATTTGGGGGAAAAAATGAAGTATGCTACAGAGGGAAAGTGGTTATGTAGAGGAAAATGGGAAAAAAAGGAGAAAAAAAGGCAGAAAAATTAGGAGAAAGGAGAAAAAATAGAGGAAAATGGAGATTTGGGGGAAAAATGGGAATAAATAGGCACAAAAAGAGGGAAAGTAGAAAAAAGAGCAGAAAAGGGGGATTTTCATTTCATCCCTGCACTAATACCTACAGCTGCTCCACATGTGTGAGCTGAGCAAAAAAAAGGGATTTTGGAGAAAAGTGAGAGGGAAAATGGGAATAAATAGGCAAAAAAAGGGAAAAGTAGAAAAAAGAGGAGAAAAAAGGGAAGAGATGGGAAAATGGCAAAAAAAGAAAAGGGAAAAGAAGGAACACTGGCAGCCAGTGTTTCCAGTCTGGGAGAATGAGGGAAGTCTAAAATCTGCGTTTATTTTAGAACAGCAGAATGACTTTTAATGATCTTGAGTTGCAGTGAAAGGCAGGAAAAGCTGTAAAACTCCTTTATTAAGTTATTAGCAGGAGAAAAATGAAGTTTTAGTTAAAAAAAGAAATTAAATTTTGGTTTTGCTGCTAAGAACTAAGTAGGTGTCATGTTGGTGTTAGTGCTTTTAACCTGCTGAAAACCTGTGTACCATAAATATTGAGGCAGTTTATTTTAAATTAAAAATAAATAAAATAAACTACTTTATTTAAAAATAAAGAATAAAAGCAAGGGGCTCACTCGTTTGAAGTCGTTCATGTTGGTGGCCTGCACTGGAGTGCCAATAAATGTGAAATATGTGATTCTCGTCGTCTCTTCGTCACCATGATTGGACTGCACAAACAACTGCCATGGGGAAAAGCCAAAAGGAGGACTTCTAAAATTTCAGATTTTAATTTTTAGATTTTAATTTTTAGATTTTAATTTCAGAACAATCCTTTTGGCAGGATTTTTTCTGAGAGGCCTCAGGAACAAAATGAATAATTATCTGCTGCTGTGCAATGCAACAGGTGCATCTGTGATTGGTCTGATGTGGTTGTTTTTAATGAATGGTCAATCACAAGATTTTATTATCATTCTTTTCTATTCCTTGCCAGCTTTCTGATTAAATCCTTTATTATTTTGGTATAGTTTTAATAATGTACCTATCATAAAATAATAAATCAGCCTTCTGAACCATGGAGGCAGATCTTTGCTGTGGGGATCTCTACTTGTCAGAGTGACTTGGAGAAATGTTCCAAAGTCTTTTTTCCCAGCCTGAAGAAGGAGTCAGGGCTCTCAAGGTTGTTTATTGGATCTTATCCGGAAAATTCTTTTTCCTGTCCAGCAGGACAGTTCCAGGCACTCTGTGTTATGTGTTTATACTAAAACTACATGTACAATATTTACAATTACTTTCCAATACCTATCACCTGTGTTAGACAGTGAGCTTCTACTCTAGACCAATGCAAAAGTGCCACCATCACAGCAGAAGATGGAGGCCGAGAGGGAGAAAGTTCAGTTCCCTCCATCTTGCAATACCAAAACCCCTAAAATCTACTTTTCCACCCTGGGATAACTTCACTATTATTCTGTTTAATTTGTCCTGACTTGCAGAACTTCATCTGAGGCTGGGAATTTGCTCCATGGGTCATAATCAAACCCACAGGTGTTTTGGGCCCTGAGGCCCCTGGCAGGGAGGGGTCCTGGATGCTCAGGACAGCCAGAGGGATGTGCTGGCGTCTGACATTTGCACACCTCATCCCTTCCCTCTTCCAGCTGCTCCAGATGTGGGAGCTGACCAACTCACACCTTTATTTCCATTACACACATCTCAGTCTCTCATTTAATAATGATTGAGAGAGCAGCGCCATCTGCTGGCAGCCTGTAACCCCCAGCAGGGACTCCCCACAACCCCAGGGCGGCTGTACTCTGACACAAGTGAAGAACATCAGAGCAGTGACATTGCTGAGCTGGTGGCACTTACAGTGACACTGTTGACATTCTGGAACTTGACGTAGCGCAGCTGCACGATGCCATCCTCCCGGATGTCCTCGGGGCCCAGCTGCAGCGCCTGCGTGGGCTCGCTGCGCTCGGCCTCCTCAAAGTCCATGGAGCGCGGCAGGTTTATGAAAATCTTGATGGACTTGGGGCCCTGCCCTGGGACACACAGGCAATGGGAATTACAGTGCCAGGGATGCATTTGGGGCCCTGGACACACACAGGCAATGGGAATTACAGTGCCAGGGATGGATCTGGGGCCCTGGACACACACAGGCAATGGGAATTACAGTGCCAGGGATGGATTTGGGGCCCTGGACACACACAGGCAATGGGAATTACAGTGCCAGGGATGGATCTGGGGCCCTGGACACACACAGGCAATGGGAATTACAGTGCCAGGGATGGATCTGGGGCCCTGGGACGCACACAGGCAATGGGAATTACAGTGCCAGGGATGGATTTGGGGCCCTGGACACACACAGGCAATGGGAATTACAGTGCCAGGGATGGATTTGGGGCCCTGGACACACACAGGGAATGGGAATTACAGTGCCAGGGATGGATTTGGGGCCCTGGACACACACAGGCAATGGGAATTACAGTGCCAGGGATGGATTTGGGGCTCTGGATACACACAGGCAATGGGAATTACAGTGCCAGGGATGGATCTGGGGCCCTGGACACACACAGGCAATGGGAATTACAGTGCCAGGGATGGATTTGGGGCCCTGGGACACACACAGGGAATGGGAATTACAGTGCCAGGGATGGATTTGGGGCCCTGCCCTGGACACACACAGGCAATGGGAATTACAGTGCCAGGGATGGATCTGGGGCCCTGGACACACACAGGCAATGGGAATTACAGTGCCAGGGATGGATCTGGGGCCCTGGACACACACAGGCAATGGGAATTACAGTGCCAGGGATGGATCTGGGGCCCTGGACACACACAGGCAATGGGAATTACAGTGCCAGGGATGGATTTGGGGCCCTGGACACACACAGGCAATGGGAATTACAGTGCCAGGGATGGATCTGGGGCCCTGGACACACACAGGGAATGGGAATTACAGTGCCAGGGATGGATTTGGGGCCCTGGACACACACAGGCAATGGGAATTACAGTGCCAGGGATGGATCTGGGGCCCTGGACACACACAGGCAATGGGAATTACAGTGCCAGGGATGGATCTGGGGCCCTGGACACACACAGGCAATGGGAATTACAGTGCCAGGGATGGATTTGGGGCCCTGGACACACACAGGCAATGGGAATTACAGTGCCAGGGATGGATCTGGGGCTCTGGATACACACAGGCAATGGGAATTACAGTGCCAGGGATGGATTTGGGGCCCTGGACACACAGGCAATGGGAATTACAGTGCCAGGGATGGATTTGGGGCCCTGGACACACACAGGGAATGGGAATTACAGTGCCAGGGATGGATCTGGGGCGCTGGACACACACAGGCAATGGGAATTACAGTGCCAGGGATGGATTTGGGGCCCTGGGACACACACAGGGAATGGGAATTACAGTGCCAGGGATGGATTTGGGGCCCTGCCCTGGACACACACAGGCAATGGGAATTACAGTGCCAGGGATGGATCTGGGGCCCTGGACACACACAGGCAATGGGAATTACAGTGCCAGGGATGGATTTGGGGCCCTGGACACACACAGGCAATGGGAATTACAGTGCCAGGGATGGATTTGGGGCCCTGGACACACACAGGCAATGGGAATTACAGTGCCAGGGATGGATTTGGGGCTCTGGATACACACAGGCAATGGGAATTACAGTGCCAGGGATGGATCTGGGGCCCTGGACACACACAGGCAATGGGAATTACAGTGCCAGGGATGGATTTGGGGCCCTGGACACACACAGGCAATGGGAATTACAGTGCCAGGGATGGATTTGGGGCCCTGGACACACACAGGCAATGGGAATTACAGTGCCAGGGATGGATCTGGGGCCCTGGGACACACACAGGGAATGGGAATTACAGTGCCAGGGATGGATCTGGGGCCCTGGACACACACAGGCAATGGGAATTACAGTGCCAGGGATGGATTTGGGGCCCTGGACACACACAGGCAATGGGAATTACAGTGCCAGGGATGGATCTGGGGCCCTGGACACACACAGGCAATGGGAATTACAGTGCCAGGGATGGATTTGGGGCCCTGGACACACACAGGCAATGGGAATTACAGTGCCAGGGATGGATCTGGGGCCCTGGACACACACAGGCAATGGGAATTACAGTGCCAGGGATGGATTTGGGGCCCTGGACACACACAGGCAATGGGAATTACAGTGCCAGGGATGGATTTGGGGCCCTGGACACACACAGGCAATGGGAATTACAGTGCCAGGGATGGATCTGGGGCCCTGGGACACACACAGGGAATGGGAATTACAGTGCCAGGGATGGATCTGGGGCCCTGGACACACACAGGCAATGGGAATTACAGTGCCAGGGATGGATTTGGGGCCCTGGACACACACAGGCAATGGGAATTACAGTGCCAGGGATGGATCTGGGGCCCTGGACACACACAGGCAATGGGAATTACAGTGCCAGGGATGGATTTGGGGCCCTGGACACACACAGGCAATGGGAATTACAGTGCCAGGGATGGATCTGGGGCCCTGGACACACACAGGCAATGGGAATTACAGTGCCAGGGATGGATTTGGGGCCCTGGACACACACAGGCAATGGGAATTACAGTGCCAGGGATGGATCTGGGGCTCTGGATACACACAGGGAATGGGAATTACAGTGCCAGGGATGGATTTGGGGCCCTGGATACACACAGGCAATGGGAATTACAGTGCCAGGGATGGATCTGGGGCCCTGGACACACACAGGCAATGGGAATTACAGTGCCAGGGATGGATTTGGGGCCCTGGGACACACACAGGCAATGGGAATTACAGTGCCAGGGATGGATCTGGGGCCCTGGACACACACAGGCAATGGGAATTACAGTGCCAGGGATGGATTTGGGGCCCTGCCCTGGACACACACAGGGAATGGGAATTACAGTGCCAGGGATGGATCTGGGGCCCTGGACACACACAGACAATGGGAATTACAGTGCCAGGGATGGATTTGGGGCCCTGGACACACACAGGCAATGGGAATTACAGTGCCAGGGATGCATTTGGGGCCCTGGATACACACAGGCAATGGGAATTACAGTGCCAGGGATGGATTTGGGGCCCTGGACACACACAGGCAATGGGAATTACAGTGCCAGGGATGGATTTGGGGCCCTGGACACACACAGGCAATGGGAATTACAGTGCCAGGGATGGATTTGGGGCCCTGGATACACACAGGCAATGGGAATTACAGTGCCAGGGATGGATTTGGGGCCCTGGACACACACAGGGAATGGGAATTACAGTGCCAGGGATGGATTTGGGGCCCTGGACACACACAGGCAATGGGAATTACAGTGCCAGGGATGGATCTGGGGCCCTGGACACACACAGGCAATGGGAATTACAGTGCCAGGGATGGATCTGGGGCCCTGGACACACACAGGGAATGGGAATTACAGTGCCAGGGATGGATCTGGGGCCCTGGACACACAGGCAATGGGAATTACAGTGCCAGGGATGGATTTGGGGCCCTGGACACACACAGGCAATGGGAATTACAGTGCCAGGGATGGATCTGGGGCCCTGGACACACAGGCAATGGGAATTACAGTGCCAGGGATGGATTTGGGGCCCTGCCCTGGACACACAGGCAATGGGAATTACAGTGCCAGGGATGGATCTGGGGCCCTGGACACACACAGGCAATGGGAATTACAGTGCCAGGGATGGATTTGGGGCCCTGGACACACACAGGCAATGGGAATTACAGTGCCAGGGATGGATTTGGGGCTCTGGATACACACAGGCAATGGGAATTACAGTGCCAGGGATGGATCTGGGGCCCTGGACACACACAGGCAATGGGAATTACAGTGCCAGGGATGGATTTGGGGCCCTGGACACACACAGGCAATGGGAATTACAGTGCCAGGGATGGATCTGGGGCCCTGGACACACACAGGCAATGGGAATTACAGTGCCAGGGATGGATTTGGGGCCCTGGACACACACAGGCAATGGGAATTACAGTGCCAGGGATGGATCTGGGGCCCTGGACACACACAGGCAATGGGAATTACAGTGCCAGGGATGGATCTGGGGCCCTGGACACACACAGGCAATGGGAATTACAGTGCCAGGGATGGATCTGGGGCCCTGGGACACACACAGGGAATGGGAATTACAGTGCCAGGGATGGATTTGGGGCCCTGGACACACACAGGCAATGGGAATTACAGTGCCAGGGATGGATTTGGGGCTCTGGATACACACAGGCAATGGGAATTACAGTGCCAGGGATGGATTTGGGGCCCTGGACACACACAGGCAATGGGAATTACAGTGCCAGGGATGGATTTGGGGCCCTGGACACACACAGGCAATGGGAATTACAGTGCCAGGGATGGATCTGGGGCCCTGGACACACACAGGGAATGGGAATTACAGTGCCAGGGATGGATTTGGGGCCCTGGACACACACAGGCAATGGGAATTACAGTGCCAGGGATGGATTTGGGGCCCTGGACACACACAGGCTATGGGAATTACAGTGCCAGGGATGGATTTGGGGCCCTGGACACACACAGGCAATGGGAATTACAGTGCCAGGGATGGATTTGGGGCCCTGGACACACACAGGCAATGGGAATTACAGTGCCAGGGATGGATTTGGGGCCCTGGACACACACAGGCAATGGGAATTACAGTGCCAGGGATGGATTTGGGGCCCTGGGACACACACAGGGAATGGGAATTACAGTGCCAGGGATGGATTTGGGGCCCTGGACACACACAGGCAATGGGAATTACAGTGCCAGGGATGGATTTGGGGCCCTGGGACACACAGGCAATGGGAATTACAGTGCCAGGGATGGATTTGGGGCCCTGCCCTGGACACACAGGCAATGGGAATTACAGTGCCAGGGATGGATTTGGGGCCCTGGGACACACACAGGGAATGGGAATTACAGTGCCAGGGATGGATCTGGGGCCCTGCCCTGGACACACACAGGCTATGGGAATTACAGTGCCAGGGATGGATTTGGGGCCCTGGACACACACAGGCAATGGGAATTACAGTGCCAGGGATGGATCTGGGGCCCTGGGACACACAGGGAATGGGAATTACAGTGCCAGGGATGGATTTGGGGCCCTGGACACACACAGGCAATGGGAATTACAGTGCCAGGGATGGATCTGGGGCCCTGGACACACACAGGCAATGGGAATTACAGTGCCAGGGATGGATCTGGGGCCCTGGACACACACAGACAATGGGAATTACAGTGCCAGGGATGGATTTGGGGCCCTGGACACACACAGGCAATGGGAATTACAGTGCCAGGGATGGATCTGGGGCCCTGGACACACACAGGCAATGGGAATTACAGTGCCAGGGATGGATTTGGGGCCCTGGGACACACACAGGCAATGGGAATTACAGTGCCAGGGATGGATTTGGGGCCCTGGACACACACAGGGAATGGGAATTACAGTGCCAGGGATGGATCTGGGGCCCTGGGACACACACAGGGAATGGGAATTACAGTGCCAGGGATGGATCTGGGGCCCTGGGACACACACAGGCAATGGGAATTACAGTGCCAGGGATGGATTTGGGGCTCTGGATACACACAGGCAATGGGAATTACAGTGCCAGGGATGGATTTGGGGCCCTGGACACACACAGGCAATGGGAATTACAGTGCCAGGGATGGATCTGGGGCCCTGGGACACACACAGGCAATGGGAATTACAGTGCCAGGGTTGGATTTGGGGCCCTGGACACACACAGGCAATGGGAATTACAGTGCCAGGGATGGATTTGGGGCCCTGGACACACAGGCAATGGGAATTACAGTGCCAGGGATGGATCTGGGGCTCTGGACACACACAGGGAATGGGAATTACAGTGCCAGGGATGGATTTGGGGCCCTGGACACACACAGGCAATGGGAATTACAGTGCCAGGGATGGATTTGGGGCCCTGGACACACACAGGCAATGGGAATTACAGTGCCAGGGATGGATCTGGGGCCCTGGACACACACAGGGAATGGGAATTACAGTGCCAGGGATGGATCTGGGGCCCTGGACACACACAGGCAATGGGAATTACAGTGCCAGGGATGGATCTGGGGCCCTGGACACACACAGGCAATGGGAATTACAGTGCCAGGGATGGATCTGGGGCCCTGGACACACACAGACAATGGGAATTACAGTGCCAGGGATGGATTTGGGGCCCTGGACACACACAGGCAATGGGAATTACAGTGCCAGGGATGGATCTGGGGCCCTGGACACACACAGGCAATGGGAATTACAGTGCCAGGGATGGATTTGGGGCCCTGGGACACACACAGGCAATGGGAATTACAGTGCCAGGGATGGATCTGGGGCTCTGGACACACACAGGCAATGGGAATTACAGTGCCAGGGTTGGATTTGGGGCCCTGGACACACACAGGCAATGGGAATTACAGTGCCAGGGATGGATTTGGGGCCCTGGACACACAGGCAATGGGAATTACAGTGCCAGGGATGGATCTGGGGCTCTGGACACACACAGGGAATGGGAATTACAGTGCCAGGGATGGATTTGGGGCCCTGGACACACACAGGCAATGGGAATTACAGTGCCAGGGATGGATTTGGGGCCCTGGACACACACAGGCAATGGGAATTACAGTGCCAGGGATGGATCTGGGGCCCTGGACACACACAGGGAATGGGAATTACAGTGCCAGGGATGGATCTGGGGCCCTGGACACACACAGGCAATGGGAATTACAGTGCCAGGGATGGATCTGGGGCCCTGGACACACACAGGCAATGGGAATTACAGTGCCAGGGATGGATCTGGGGCCCTGGACACACACAGACAATGGGAATTACAGTGCCAGGGATGGATTTGGGGCCCTGGACACACACAGGCAATGGGAATTACAGTGCCAGGGATGGATCTGGGGCCCTGGACACACACAGGCAATGGGAATTACAGTGCCAGGGATGGATTTGGGGCCCTGGGACACACACAGGCAATGGGAATTACAGTGCCAGGGATGGATTTGGGGCCCTGGACACACACAGGGAATGGGAATTACAGTGCCAGGGATGGATCTGGGGCCCTGGGACACACACAGGGAATGGGAATTACAGTGCCAGGGATGGATCTGGGGCCCTGGGACACACACAGGCAATGGGAATTACAGTGCCAGGGATGGATTTGGGGCTCTGGATACACACAGGCAATGGGAATTACAGTGCCAGGGATGGATTTGGGGCCCTGGACACACACAGGCAATGGGAATTACAGTGCCAGGGATGGATCTGGGGCCCTGGGACACACACAGGCAATGGGAATTACAGTGCCAGGGTTGGATTTGGGGCCCTGGACACACACAGGCAATGGGAATTACAGTGCCAGGGATGGATTTGGGGCCCTGGACACACAGGCAATGGGAATTACAGTGCCAGGGATGGATCTGGGGCTCTGGACACACACAGGGAATGGGAATTACAGTGCCAGGGATGGATTTGGGGCCCTGGACACACACAGGCAATGGGAATTACAGTGCCAGGGATGGATTTGGGGCCCTGGACACACACAGGCAATGGGAATTACAGTGCCAGGGATGGATCTGGGGCCCTGGACACACACAGGGAATGGGAATTACAGTGCCAGGGATGGATCTGGGGCCCTGGACACACACAGGCAATGGGAATTACAGTGCCAGGGATGGATCTGGGGCCCTGGACACACACAGGCAATGGGAATTACAGTGCCAGGGATGGATCTGGGGCCCTGGACACACACAGGCAATGGGAATTACAGTGCCAGGGATGGATCTGGGGCCCTGGACACACACAGGGAATGGGAATTACAGTGCCAGGGATGGATTTGGGGCCCTGGACACACACAGGCAATGGGAATTACAGTGCCAGGGATGGATTTGGGGCCCTGGATACACACAGGCAATGGGAATTACAGTGCCAGGGATGGATCTGGGGCCCTGGACACACACAGGCAATGGGAATTACAGTGCCAGGGATGGATCTGGGGCCCTGGACACACACAGGCAATGGGAATTACAGTGCCAGGGATGGATCTGGGGCCCTGGACACACACAGGCAATGGGAATTACAGTGCCAGGGATGGATCTGGGGCCCTGGACACACACAGGCAATGGGAATTACAGTGCCAGGGATGGATCTGGGGCCCTGGACACACAGGCAATGGGAATTACAGTGCCAGGGATGGATTTGGGGCCCTGGACACACACAGGCAATGGGAATTACAGTGCCAGGGATGGATTTGGGGCCCTGGACACACAGGCAATGGGAATTACAGTGCCAGGGATGGATTTGGGGCCCTGGACACACACAGGCAATGGGAATTACAGTGCCAGGGATGGATCTGGGGCCCTGGACACACACAGGCAATGGGAATTACAGTGCCAGGGATGGATTTGGGGCCCTGGGACACACACAGGCAATGGGAATTACAGTGCCAGGGATGGATTTGGGGCCCTGGACACACACAGGCAATGGGAATTACAGTGCCAGGGATGGATCTGGGGCCCTGGACACACACAGGGAATGGGAATTACAGTGCCAGGGATGGATCTGGGGCCCTGGACACACACAGGCAATGGGAATTACAGTGCCAGGGATGGATCTGGGGCCCTGGACACACACAGGCAATGGGAATTACAGTGCCAGGGATGGATTTGGGGCCCTGGACACACACAGGCAATGGGAATTACAGTGCCAGGGATGGATTTGGGGCCCTGGACACACACAGGCAATGGGAATTACAGTGCCAGGGATGGATCTGGGGCCCTGGACACACACAGGCAATGGGAATTACAGTGCCAGGGATGGATTTGGGGCCCTGGACACACACAGGCAATGGGAATTACAGTGCCAGGGATGGATCTGGGGCCCTGGACACACACAGGCAATGGGAATTACAGTGCCAGGGATGGATTTGGGGCCCTGGACACACACAGGCAATGGGAATTACAGTGCCAGGGATGGATTTGGGGCCCTGGACACACACAGGCAATGGGAATTACAGTGCCAGGGATGGATCTGGGGCCCTGGACACACAGGCAATGGGAATTACAGTCCCCAGAAATGGCAGAACCCAGGCAGGAGATTGCACACACTGCACAGCGGGAGCTTGGTTATTATAAAATATGGGGAATATTTCAGTGGATCTCTGTCTGGCCTGGAAGTGAATCCAGGTGTCTCTCTCCAGGCTACCAAACTATAAACACTTCTATGTGTGTACCAAACCACAATAAATATTGCATTTGTGTATCAAACTGTTGTAAATCTTTGTGTATCGATCTATAGTAAATACTTTATTTGTGTATCAATCTATAATAAATACTTCATTTTGTGTATCAAAATATAATAGCTATTTGTATCTATAAGAAATATTTTTATTTGTATATGAAACTGCAATAAGTAATTTGTGTATCAATGTAGAAGAAATAATTCTATTTGTGTATCAGTCTATAATAAAACTTTGATTTGTGTATCAAACTACACCAAATACTTTATTTGTGTATCAGCCTATTATAAATATTTCTATTTGTGTCTCAAACTGCAATAAACACTTCTATCTGTGTATCAAACTATAGTAAATATTTGTGTATTAATCTATAATAAATATTTCTATTGATGTATCAATCTATAATAAATCTGTGTGCATCAAACAATAAGAAATACTTTATTTGTGTATCAAGCTGTAAGAAAGACTTCTATGTGTGTATCCACCTATAATAAATATTTCTACTGTGTATCAATTTGTGCATTAAAATTGTGCATTGTGTATCTACTGTGTATCAATTTGTGCATTAAAATACAATAAATACTTTATTTGTGTATCCACCTATAATAAATATTTCTTTTTGTGTATCAATCTATAGCACTTCTATGTGTGCATCAATATATAACCAATACTTCTATTTGTGTGTCAAACAACAATAAATAAATTGTGTATCAATTTATAATAAATACTTCTATGTGTGTATCAAACTATAATAAATACTTCTACATGTGTATCAACCTATAAAAATATTTCTATTTATGTATCAATCTACAATAAATACTTCCATGTGTGCATCAATCTGTAATAAACATTTCTATTTGTGTACCAGTCTACATAGTTGTAAATGTGTATCAATCTATAATAAATACTTCTGTGTGCATCCATCTATAATAAATATTTCTATGTGTGTATCAAACTGCAATAAATAATTTGTGTATTAATCTATAATAAACACTTCTATGTGTGTATCAACCTATAATAAATATTTCTATTTGTATATCAAACTATAGTAAATATTTGTGTAACAATCTATAATAAATATTTCTTGTTGTGTATCAATGTATAATACTTCTTTGTGCATCAACCTATAACAAATATCTCTATTTGGTGTATTAAACTACAATGAATTGTGTATCAATTTATAATAAATGCTTCTATGTGTGTATCAATCTATAATAAATATTTTATTTGCATATCAAACTATAGTAAATATTTGTGTATCAATCTATAATAAATCTGTGTGTGCATCAAACTATAAGAAATACTTTATTTGTGTATCAATCTGTAATAAATATTTCTATTTGTGTATCAATCAATAATAAATCTATGTGTGCATCAAAATCTAAGAAATACTTTATTTATCAATTTATAATAAATACTTCTATGTGTGCATCCACCTATAATAAATATTTCTATTTGTGTATCAATCTACAATATTTTATTTGTGTATCAATCTATAAGAAATATTTCTATTTCTATCTGTGTATCAATATCTGTGAAATACTTCTATTTGTGTATCAATCTATAACAAATATTGCTATTTATGTATCAATCCACAATAAATACTTCTAATTCTATTTGTGTATCAGTCTATAATAAATACTTGTATGTGTGTATCAATATAAATACTTCTCTTTGTGTACCAAACAGTAAGAAATACTTTGTGCATCTATCTATAATAAACTGATTTGTGTGTCAAACTCTGATCTTTGTCCATCAATCAACAATAAATAATTCTACGTGTATCACTCACCATTGTCTGGCCCCTGCAGTTTCATAGAGTAAAGCTTGACAGGCTGACTAAAAGCTACAGTGATGAGCAGCTGTGGAGGGAAAAAACCAAAATTACACACTGGTTTGTGCACTTGGAACCAAGTGGAAAAAAACAAAGAGGGAAAAAACCAAAATTACACACTGATTTGTGCACTTGGAACCAACCCTGCACAGGAGACAGGGATAGGGCAGCTCTGGAATAAAAGGCTGGGCTCACTTCCCCTGTTCCACCATCCTGGGCCTTTACTGCCCTGAGCCTGGGCATTCTCAGGGTGGAAACCTTGGGAGCCTGCAGGACAACATCCCTGGATCCATGGGCAGCACACCCTGGGAGCCCTGCAGGAGAACATCCCTGCATCCATGGGCAGCACACCCTGGGAGCCCAGGGCTCCTGCAGGAGAACATCCCTGGATCCATGGGCAGCACACCCTGGGAGCCCAGGGCTGCTGTAGGAGAACATCCTGGATCCATGGGCAGCACTCCCTTTCCTGCAGGCCCCCAGCCCCTCAGGAGAAGCCCCTTGGATCCATGTGCAGCCCCTGTCCCACGTGCAGCCCTGTCCCCGTGCAGCCCTGTCCCCGTGCAGCCCTGTCCTCCCCGTGCAGCACACCTGCTCGTCGCAGTCGGACTCCAGGTAGGACGAGTCCTTGCGCAGGCAGTTCTCGAAGCCGTGCTCGTCGCTCTCGTTGAGGCACTCGCAGCCAGCCTTGTTGATGAAGGGCAGCAGATCCATCTGGGGACAGAGAGCACAGCTGCTCACAGCTGGGACAGCCACAGCACGGCACACAAAATGCATTTTAATGACTGGGGACATTCTTCATTCGTAGGAAATGTGTATATGTCAACATTTACATTTTCTTAGGCAGCTCTGCCTGAAACCCAACTATTTGACTTCAAGTACATTTGTTTTAACACTTGAGCTATACAATAAAGCTGTGGCGAGCTACTCACATATCCTTTGGGGATGTCAGTGTCCTCGCTGTTGCCAGGATCGTTCTCCAGGTGCTGTTTGATTTTGTCCTCCAGGCCCACGGCATCTGCTCCCTGGTACTGGTCGATGCGCACCTTGTTCCGGAAGAACAGGAACGTGGGCGTTGCTGAGATGTTGTTGGTGGCAGCCGTGCCCTGGGAGCAGATGTGAGTCCCCATGAGTGCTTCAGGCAATCTCACCTGCACCACTGAGAGCTACCCTGTCCCACCAATAAACCCATTTATTTCATTTTTTAAAATTTATTCAATTCACCCTAGTGCTGTGCGCAATATCTATGTGGGGCTGAGGATCGATGAATTTCTGTGCTTTCACACTGCTCCAAGGCAGGGCAGCACTGCAGGGATATTTCCCTGGCAGGGATTTGTTCTCCCAGTTTGGGAGCAGCCACTGCAGGGCCCCTGTGCCCTCCCCTGTGCCCATGCCCGGGCAGCAGGAAGGGTCTGGAGCACACACCTGGCACTGGTGCACGTCCACCTCCAGGAACGTCGCCTGTGGGTATTTGTTGCTCAGGGCGTTGAAGGCGGGCGCGATCCGCAGGCAAGGGCCGCACCTGTGGGAAAAGCGACACTTCCCTGAATTCCACTCCTGGATTCTGTGTCAGTGCCTGCCCCAAATGGAATTGGAATGTTCCTGTTCCTCCTGATATTCTGCTGTAAAAGCAGCCCCTCTACCTGGCTGCCCGCTGCTGATACAATGAACTATGACATTTGGGAACCTGCAATTTATTGTCTTTATTTGCAGCATTTTTACCACAGTCCTGCTCAAGAAAGTGTTGCAAAGGGAAAATACTACTAACCAAACCAAAATACTACTAACCAAAAACTCGTATCTTTAGTCCATCCTGGGAAAAAATTATATTTACACACAACTTAAATATTTAATGGTCAACACGTATCAAACTGTTCCCACAACAAATCTCATTTACAGCTATAACCAGTTATTCCCATGTTTATTTGGCCCTGGGAGGACAGAGTTGGTTTCTTTTGATTTAATGGCATTGCTTTGGATGAAAATGTGTATTTTTTATTTATTCTGCGTCAGCATAAGTGTAGGAAGTGCTCAGCTGTATCAATTCCTGTAAAGGGAGTTTCTCACTAAGAAAGAGAAACGAAAAGTAGAATGAAAAAACCTCGACGCAGAAAATTGGCAAAAAACCACCCATAACTAAAAGGCAGCAGCCACAAAATAATGAGGTGCCCTATGAACCCCCAAACCCCTGAGATTATCACTATTCTCCCTAATTTCACAAATTAATGGGGATAATTCAGATATCGAGGTTTATTTGGTGACAAGTTCATCCCGATTTCACCACAATTGCATCTCCCTGCTGAGGGGGGGGAAAGGGATAATCGACATGGCCTGGGCAAATGGGGTGCGGATCAAGGCAAGTTTTATGGGGCAAAAGATGTTTTTGCAAGTTTTAACTTGTTTTTAGTGCTGTCCGTGCCTTGTTCCCATCACTTTCCTGCCCTTTAACGGGGCTTTAAACCAGCGCAGCCCCTGCTCCCTTAGAGGGCCTGAGGGATGGCGGGTCCGCGGGCAGTGGGTTCGGCGGGAAAAACGGGAATTTATCCCAGGACCTGGGAACATCGTGTTAAAAATCACGGAATTTAGAAAGGGGCTGATGCTGCGACTGCACTGACGCGTTCCGGAGCGCCCCGCACGCTGCAAACCGCGCCGGGGAAGCCCGAATAAAAACACGGCAACAGCGGCACCTTTCCCGGAGCCTGAGGCGGAACCGGCGCGCAGGAGCCACCCCCCGCCCTCACTCACCCCCTCATGGTGAACTTCACCACGGCCAGGCGGGAGCCGGCGGCGCTCAGCTCGGGCTGGAACTCGGTGTCGTTGGCGATCACCTTCACGCCCGCCATGGCCGCGGGCCCCGGTAGCGGTGCCGGGTGCGATGTGCAGCGTCACGGCGGGCAGGACGCCCGGCATGCACCGCTGGCACGGGCGCACGCGCGGCCGCCCCGCTCCGCTCCCGCCCGGCCGCCATCTTGGGGTAGGGCAGTGGGGAACCCAGTGACGTCACCGGCCGCCAGTTTGGGAAGGGGCAGCGATGCCCCCGGCCGCCATTTTGAAAACGGGCAGGCCGTGAGGGCGCCCCCTGGCGGCCATTTTGGGAAAGGGCAAGCGCGGGAATTATGCGAAGGGAGACGCGATTTAAAATATCAAAATAAAACTTCAGTACTAGTTTCGTCATCAACTCGTTTTTCGGTGACGTTATGGGGATGACTGATGTAAATTTTTGTCACCTTACTGAAATTATGCTTTTTAATAAAGTCGCGCCGTCGCGATACGGAAAAGAATTGTGAAATAAACACTGAAGCCAAAAGGGGGGAAATAAGACATAAGTGCTTGTAACGACCACAAAATAAAACCAAAATTAAATCCAGGACTTTCTCCGACCCAATTTGCAGCGTCATTCCTGACAATTTCCCAACGTACTTTAGAACCATGAACAGCACACCCTTTCCTGCAGGCTCCCTGCCTGCCCCTCAGGAGAACATCCCTGAGGGCCACTTCATAATGTCACTTCAAAATGCCTCATAATTCCGTTTTTCCTGCTAAACACCAGGAATATCCCCAGCACTTTACTCTCGCCTGTTGTAATTCAAAAGCCTCGCAGTAATCGCTAACCAATGAATTAATTTTTAAAGCAAGTAATCACCGGTGGGTTCCCTGCGCTCCCTCCGCGTCACCCGGCGGTTTCCACGGCGGCGGCGCTTTGCCGTCAAGCGCGCCGGCCGGGGCTTTGCGCCAGTGTCGCGTGACGCGCTGTCATCCGGCCGCTGCCGCACGGAGCGCGGCGGGGCCGCGGCGCCCGGGACACCTGCGGGCCGGGACGGCCCCCGGCACCGACACCGGCACCGAGCAGGTGCGACCGGGGACCGGGGCGGGAGAGCGGCTCGCTGCCGGCGGGAGCGCGGGGCGAGCCCGCGGCGCTCCGCAGGCCCCGCAGCATCCCCTGCGCCGGGAGCGCTGTAGCTGCGGCAGCGGCAGGCGCGGGGACCCGGGCGGTCCGGGACCGACACCCGGCTGGGCCGGAGCCCAGGGAGCCAGGGATCCCGGGACAGCGGTAACGGAGCAGGATGGGGTTTGGGATTCCGTCAGGGCTCACCTCAAAGGGAGCACCGGGTTATGAATGGATGGAGGTTTCCATCGCTGCTAACGGAGAGGCTCCTGGCAGGAATGGATCCTCTGGGGGGTTTAAATGCCTTTTAATGCCGATTTTTTGCTACCTCGCAGCCTTGCCCGGGTTTATTTCCCTTTCCCGTGCCAGACCTGGTGCTCTTGGCACCCAGGGATGGGATTTGGGGTGCTCCAGCTGCTTTGGATAACTGTCCTTTGTAACAGTTTGAAACAGGAAAAATTACTGTGGCTTCAGTGTGTCATCAAATTAAGCACCAGGAAAACCTGCAAGTGGCTTCCGAAGGTGTTAATTAACTCCACTCTCGTGTCCCAAATTAGTGTTTTGTTCTCTCTCTAGGTTTGGAAGCTCCTGCATACCCAGGGAAGGTGTTCTCATTGTATTCTCTCTCCATCAATGGTCCCTTCTCTCTGTCCCTAAGTAACAATTAGAAAGTCTAACCTGTCATTAAATTTAAAATCATTACATTTTCCCAAAATGCATAAATAGCCCATTCATAGCTATGTTCTACTATTTAACACTGTTTAGTGCTATTTATTAGTATTTTGGGGGCAGATTATTGCAGTGTGCACACAAATCCTGTGATTAATTCTTTCCTCAATGGAAATACCAATGTTTGGGAAGAGCTGCTCTGGTGTAACAGAGGCGGGGTTAGTTTTGTTTTACCTCCTCCTCCCATAGGTTTGTTTTGTTTGGGGCTTTTCTGTAAAAATCCACAGTGTGGATTCCTGGGTAGACAGCTTGAAAAGGGTTGGAGTCTTGGATTCAGTGTTTAACTCCTTGTACTTGAAAAATCAGTTTAGTGGCTTTACTGAAATAGGAACTGATCCGGGATTAAATGTGCCTAAGTCCCACCTTCAAGCAGAGCAGTTCAAAGAGTCACACATTAGTTAACATTTTTTTTGGTTCATTTCCTCATTTAAACAACTGCTTTCTGTTAAAATATTTTTTAAAATCCTGGTTTTGGGAAGGTGTTTTTGCACATCCCTGCATTTGTTCTGTTTATTGTACAATATTGTTATGTGTTTCCCACATCCCTGCATTTATTGTATCTTATTGTCTTATGATTAGAATTATTTCTATATTATTTATTTTTTATTATTTGCAAGGTTTTATGTGAGAAAATTTTAGGTGGAGGAAATAAATACAAGGATGATGTCTGTGTATCCCTGTATACATGGAATAACAATAATCTGCTTCATTGTGTTTTGGGAGGAAAGCCAGGATTTTGGCACTTGTGGATAGAGACAAATTTACCCCATGGAGACGCAAATGTTACCAGGAGGAATTGTACTCGTGGCATGTCCATTTTGTGTTTCCAAGTTCCCTTTTCTGCAGGACCCAGAGGGTTTGGGGCAGTTCTGAGTGGTGGGAATTGCTGTGGGAGGATTCCCTGCCTGCTTTTGGGCCCCTTTGGCACTGGGACAGTGCTGATTTGCTCCTGTGCTTTGTCATCACTGATGTCAAAAAATGGAATTATTGATTGTTTTCAGACAAAAAGGCATTTTGGTGCTGCCAGGGGCTGCACTTGGTGTGTGCTGGGGCTGAGCTCTGGAACCCAAATTCCTGGGGAATTAGCATGTGGCTTTTCCTGAAAAGGAAGTTTTTTATGAAGGCCTTGCGCTGCCACAGTCACAAACTAGAAGGAAAGAGGTAGTTTTTGTTTTTCCTCTCTCTCCCAGAGCCTTGCTGTGAAATACTCTGAGACCTGGGCTTGAAGTGGGACTGTCAGGGGGTTGATAATGTGGTTTCTGCATGGAAAATCCCAAATCTCTTAGGGTTAGTTGTGTGCTAGTGTATGTTGTAATACCCTCCTGTATGTTCCTTTTGAAAATTCCCTTTATTTAGAGTGGGGTGGGTAGGAAGTGTTCAGAAGTGGCTCTAAATACAGAATTGTTAAATACATGATATCAAGCAGCAATGCTGGCCCCTAGCAGGGGCCTTTCTGTATTTTATTAAAAATGCAGCTGTTTTGGACAGCCCTGTGACACAGGAACACTGTGACTTGTTCCCTGAGCTGGGAGCAGTGGGAAGGGATTTTTGTGTTGCTCATTGGTGTTTTTCAGCTCTGCTTTAGTCATTTCTGGTTTGTTTCCTCACAAAAATTGAGTGGGTATTTATGTTTGTGTGGGCGGTTTTGTTCTTGTTGTTGATATTTGCATTTTGGTCTGTTGCATCTGGGCACTTTATTCCTGCTTTTTATTCCATTTTTATGATGATTTCCCTGCAAATGAAGCCTGCTTTAATTGTAGCTCTTGGTTTGTTTAAAATGTTGTTTAAAATGCTGCATTAATTTCTCTGTCTGTGCTGTTATGGTCCAGACAGAGCAATTGATCCAGCATTGCATAACAATTAACTCTGCAGGGCCAGGTGTGGTTTGCAGTGTGCAGAAAGCCTGGATTTTTGCTCTTTATTGATCCTGATCATTACATTCGAGTTTTAATTTAATAGCTTTTAATGAAGATGGGCCAGTGGGCTGCCAGAAATGAGCTGCTTGCCTGGGAAGGGTCATTTGGCGTGATCTCAGTGATTTGGTGATGTGGATTTTGTGGAAACCCCAGAGTTGATCCCTGCCTTGCCAGGAGCCTCCCGGGAGCCATGTGTAATCCTTAGCCATTCATTACCCTGCCCTTGCTCGCTCCCTTCCCCCTTTTTTCCACAGACACAGTCACGTTCCAGTTCCCTGGCTGCACAGGCTGGCAGCGCTCATCACATGGAGTAACAACTCCTGTGCTTTTACACGCATGAGAATCATCACATGGAGTAACAACTCCAGTGCTTTTACACGCATGAGAAATGACAGGGATTCCTGTTGGAATGGATCCGGGTGCTGGCACAGCTTGTGCAGCTCAGAGTGACCCTAATTTTGCTGTCATAACTCAGATTTATTCCCTCTGAAGTGCTGTGAAACAGGTTTACAGACCCATGAAAACTCAAGGTAGGAGAACATGTATATAGCTATAAAAAATCCACAAAACCACACATATTTCATCCTCCTCTAAATCAGAGCTCTGCTTTGAGCCAGGGTGAGTTCAGAGCATAAACCTCCACAAGATAATCCACAAGGAGTGTTTGGTTATTAATTTAACAGGACCTTTTCACCGATAAGAAAACCTCCATTCTAACAGCATGGGCAGGCTGGGAATGTTGCTACCACAAACAGAGGGTTGTTGTGGGGTTTAAATCTTGTGCAAACTCAAGTGGGTTTTATTGCCACAACTTGAGTTGCTATTCCCAGTCATTGAGACCGTTTTGGCCCAGGGACAACTGAAATTCCACTGTGTTTTTTGTGTCAATATGTTCAGAATATCCGAAATGTTGCTGTAAAGATATTGCTGGACCCATTTCCTGCTGGAGAGTGGCCAGCATCCAGTTTGTCAGTGGATTATACAAGTTTGATTTCACCTAAGGCAGGATATTCCATATTCCAGCATGAATGTCTGTGTAGCAGGGACATAACAAATCAGGGGTACAAAAACTGCTTCAGCCTCAGGGTTTAAAACATTTGTAACTTCAAAATTACTCTAGAAAGAGGGATTTGGGCAAAAGCCCTTGTGTGCACAGGGATGTGCTGTTTGGGCCCCCAATTTTTACTCCTTTCCCTTTTGGTTTAAAGGATAATATTTTGGATTTTGGCCAGACTGCAGCCTTCCCCCACCACACCCTCATAAAGTAAATAAACAGCAAAATTGCCTCATACCTGGGGGGTCATGTCTGTCTGTCCTTCTGCTGCTCCTCATCTGCTGCATCCTGGGACCTCCCAGATGTGAGGGGAAAATGGTGGGAAACATGAGGGGACAGAATGGCAGAGATGGGAGGGATCAAGATGGCAGAAACATAAGGGGGAAAGATGGCAAAAACATGAGGGGAAAAGAGCAGAAAATGTGAGGGGAAAAGATGGCAAAAACATGAGGGAAAAAGAGCAGGAAACATGAGGGGAAAAGGGAGGAAAATGTGAGGGGAAAAGATGGCAAAAACATGAAAGGGTGGGAAACATGAGGGGAAAAGATGGCAGAAATCTGAGGGGAAAAGAGCAGGAAACTTGAAGGGAAAAGGGTGGGAAACCTGAGGGGACAGAATGGCAGAAACAGGAGGGGGCAAGATGAAACATGAAAGGGAAAACATGAAGTAAAAAAGAATAGAAACATGAGGGGAAAAGAGCAGGAAACATGAGGGAAAAAGATGGCAAAAACATGAGGGGAAAAGAGCGGGAAACGTGAGGGGGAAAGATGGCAAAAGCATGAGGGAAAAAAGAACAGGGAACGTGAGGGGAAAAGATGGCAAAAACATGAGGGAAAAAGAGCAGGGAATGTGAGGGGAAAAGATGGCAAAAGCATGAGGAGAAAAGAGCAAGAAACATGCGGGGGAAAGGGCGGAAAACCTGAGGGGAAAAGAGAGGGAAACCTGAGGGGAAAAAGAGCACGGAACATGAGGGGAAAAGGGTGGGAACTATGAGGGGACAGAATAGCGGAAACAGGAAGGGACAGGATAGTAGAAACAAGAGGGGAAAAGATGGCACAAACATGAGGGGAAAAGATAGAAAAACGTGAGCTGAAAAGATGGCAGACACCTGAGGGCAGGGAGCAGTCCTTGCTGATGCTGTTGCTCTGTTGGGTTGCAGGCGCGCAGTGGCCATGGCCGGGAACAGCCTGGTGCTGCCCATCGTGCTGTGGGGCCGGCGCGCCCCCACGCACTGCGTGTCCTCCCTGCTGCTCATCGATGGCTCCGTCATCGTCACCGGCTGTCACGACGGGCAGATCTGCCTCTGGGACCTGGCTCCTGACCTGCAGGTAATGGAGGCACCGTTACCCCAGGCCTGTGCTCCCTGTCCCCGTGCTCAGGCAGCCGCTCTGCCCTGCCCTGCCCTGCCCACAGCGCTGTCAGGGGTTACACAGAGGGGTTTTGCCTCTTGGGCTTCCTACAGGAGCAGCACCTTGTTTAACTCATTCCAATTTCTTGGAGCCGCTCTAAACCAGTTGCTTTCTAGTTGAGCTGTTCAATATGGTGATGTGAAAAGGAGTTCCTTCCCAATACCCCATCTGGCAGTGGGAAGGCATTCCCCCTTTCCCTGGCACTCTATTCCCTGTCCCAAGCCCCTCTCCAGCTCTCTTGGAGCCCCTTTTGGTGCTGGAAGGGGCTCTGAGGTCTCCCCTTAGTTATGGATTTATGGGGAAAACTCTTAATGTGCAACACAAACTCAATTTAAATTGAATTGAGCCAAATTCAGCACTTGATTTGTAAATATTGAGAGGAGTTTGCAAAATGCTTTTTCCCCCCAAATTCTTATTCCTGTGTGGAGCAGAAAGTATTCCAAGATGATCGATCCAATGCTGTGTTAATTAAACGCTTGTGCACATATGAATGCATATATAACACATGAAGTAGGAAGCTGGGTTATGGATGTTGTGGTCATTTGTGTGATTTTGACTCCCTGTTTCCTTTCCCTGCTCCCAGATCAATCCCAGAGCTCTGCTCTTTGGTCATACAGCCTCAGTTACTTGTTTATCCAAGGCCTCAGCTTCCAGTGAAAAGCAATATATAGTGAGTGCATCAGAAAGTGGGTGAGTTTCTAAGTGTTTGTTATGTGCAATAATGGGAATTTGTGCCCAGTTTATCCATATATTCAACACTGTGTTTGATTTTTATCCTCAAGATAAAATTCCTCATCAAATACATTTTACTTTTTGATTGGTTTTATGTATTAATCAGACAGCAGCAGTTGAGTGGTAGAAGCAGGTAGAAGGGGGTAGTAGCTGCTCAGATTCTGTAATTTATCCTCACAGGGAACAGGAGGTTGTGTGGATTTATGAGGACTGGAAAATCCAGTTGATTTTGAGTTTCTCTAAATACAACTGACCTAATCCCTGATAAATGGTTCCAGTGAAGTCCCCCCACTGTGAAGGGTTTGAAGTGCTTGTTTTCCACGTGGTGTTTTCCCTGTGTTCCAGGGAGATGTGCCTGTGGGATGTGAACGATGGGAGGTGCATCGAGTTCACCAAGCTGGCCTGTGCACACACGGGCATCCAGGTGAGCGTGGGAGCACTGGCAGGGAGGGGAGCGTGCTCTGCAGGCAGCAGGCTGGGTCTGGGAGCACACCTCAGGCCAGGATGGGTTTGGGAGCACACCTCGGGGCCAGGATGGGTTAATCCTGCCCTGCATGGATTCTAACCCCTGTTTGCTCCCATCTCTGCAGTTCTACCAGTTCACAGTCGGCACACAGCGGGAAGGGAGACTCCTGTGCCATGGACACTACCCTGAAATTCTGGTGGTGGATGCAACCAGCCTGGAGGTTCTCTACTCTCTGATATCCAAGATCTCTCCTGACTGGATCAGCTCCATGACCATCATCCACTCCAACAGGACACAAGGTGATTGTTTCTCGTGGCAGGGACAGCTCCCACCGTCCCACGGCGTCCAGCCTGGCCTTGGGCACTGCCAGGGGCAGCCACAGCTTCCCTGGGAATCCAGGTGGGGAGCTGTCTGTGCCTCAGGCTCACTGTGTGTTTCCCAGAGGACACTGTGGTGGCCGTGTCCGTGACTGGCATCCTCAAGGTCTGGATCATCACCTCGGAGGTCAGTCGCATGCAGGTAAGCACAGGCTGCTGCAGTAGTGCCACTTCTGGTGGGATGGAGGGTTCTGTCCCTCATATTCTGCTGCTGATAGCCTTTTTCCTATTCCAGTGGAAAATAACTGACTGGATTTTCCTTTACTGGTTTAAGTTGCTGCCAGAATTCCTAATGCTTCTCAGAGAACCGATTTCCAAATGAAGTGTAGGATTATGTCCAATTTTCCCAACTGTTTTTTATTTTGTACCGTGTAGTTATTTGGGTTAATGTTTTGCTGAGCAGACCATACAATTTTTAGGAATATTCATTGTTGTAGTCATTTGGTTTTTTTCATGGAAAATACATTAATCAGCTGAGGAAAAATCACCTTGTCTTTGGGAGTGGCAGGGAGTGGGATGTGCTTCCCTGGCTGCAAGGTCAGCAGCACTAATCTGGGGAACCTGGGGATTAAGGCCCAGAGGGGACACCACGTGCTCTGCAGATCTGCTTAGGAGAGGCACGGAATAAACCTGCTGCAGGGTTTGGGTGTTCCCTGGCACCTGCAGGAGGGCCTGGCAGGGAGGAGGGGCTGAGGGCTGGCTCTGTGTGCCCCAGGACACGGCGCCGGTGTTTGAGGAGGAGTCCAAGCCCATCTACTGCGAGAACTGCCAGAGCATCTCCTTCTGCGCCTTCACGCAGCGCTCGCTCCTCGTCGTGTGCTCCAAGTACTGGAGGGTAAGGCACGGCCCCTCCCTCAGGAACCCCATCAAACATCATGAGACATCCATGTCTTAATCCAAGTCTCTTCAGTGTACCCCTACACTGAAATACGCAAATATTCAATGTAAATATACATCTATTTAATGTATTCCTGGATATTTAACCCAAATCTCTGCCCGTGGTGAGGTTTGGAACAAAATGGCCCTAAATGTCTTCAACAATCCAAACCATTCCATGATTCTGTGATACTGAACCCAAAACCAGCTGCTGCCTGGGCATTTTAATGTGTAATTAATTGGTTAATAACCACAGACTTTGTTTCCTCCCAGGTGTTTGATGCTGGAGATTATTCCCTCTTATGTTCAGTGCCCAGTGAAAATGAGCAGACCTGGACTGGTGGGGACTTTGTGGCAGCTGATAAAGTAATTGTATGGACAGAGGATGGACAGAGTTTCATCTATAAATTACCAGCCAGGTACTCAACAGAAAAATACCCCCTTTGTTTAATTTTGGATTGATTTGAATTGAGTTTTTTGAAGAGCTGCTGAAATATTGGTCCAGTAAGGGAAGATGTGTAAATATAAAGCTATAAAATTAATTCAAAATTTGGCATCAAAGAGGTTAAAAATGACAGGAGTAAAATCAAAGACTTTCCTTCTGATATCTTCATGATGTGATTGTTCTGGGTAGTGACAGTGTTTTATCTTGGGTATTCCCACATAAATCATGTGGGAACTCCTTCCTTGCCCTCGTGTGATCAGAGCATGAGGATGGGAGCAGCCCCCATGTCCTGCTGTGGGAATCACTCTTTAAATGCAAGGAATGTTATTATTACAAATGTATTATGTCCTTTCTGTGTTCCCAGCTGCCTCCCAGCCAGCGATTCGTTCCGCAGGGATGTGGGGAAGGCAGTGGAGAACCTGATCCCACCGTTGCTGTACAGCGTGTTGGACAGAGCAGAGAAACAGGTACATCTCTTTAGGGGCTGTGTTGGGTTTGTCCTGCTTTGAAGGGAGGGAAGCTTGGAGCTGGACACGTGCTTTGTGCCTGCTCTGAGCTGGTTCCTTATCTTTCCAACAGCTCCTGATATGCCCTCCAGTGACTCGCTTCTTCTGTGGCCAGAGGGAGTTCTCCTACAGGCTCCTCATCCAAGGGGACTCCTCGGGGCGGCTGTGCATTTGGAGCGTGCCCGACAGCCTGGACCAGCAGGAGGGTGCAAAAGGTGCCTCGGTCATAGCCAGAGCTTGGTGCTTTCTGTGTGTTTGTGCTGCATAAAGCTATGCTGGTTCTCCCACAGATCACAAAGTTGGGGTTTAATTGTTACCTCCTTGCAGGAATTGTAACTTCACCTTATCAGATATGCTCAAAATCTTAATTAGCATTACTGTAGTGACTCCATTCCCAGTAGAGAATCCCACAGTGGGTTGGGGAGATGTTAACCATCCAATTGCATCTCCCAGCCCCTCCCAGCTCATCCCTGTATTCCCCGCCTGTCCCAGGCCTGCAGGCAGCCACGTCCAGGTCCCTGCAGGAGGCCTTTGACCAGCTGAGCCCGCGGCCCGCGGGCATCATCGACCAGCTGAGCATGGTGGCCAACGCCAGCGAGCCCCTGCGCGTCACCGCCAGCGTCTACATGCCGGCCCACGGGCGGCTCGTGTGCGGCCGCGAGGACGGCAGCATCGTCATCGTGCCCGCCACGCAGACCGCCATCGTGCAGCTGCTGCAGGGCGAGCACATGCTGCGCCGAGGTATGGCCATGCACGGCTGGGAATGCAGGAATCTGCTGCCATCGTGCAGCTGCTGCAGGGCGAGCACATGCTGCGCCGAGGTACGGCCATGTGGGAGCAGCATGAACCCACAAACCTGCTGCCATCGTGCAGCTGCTGCAGGGCGAGCACATGCTGCGCCGAGGTACGGCCATGCACGGCTGGGAATGCACCAGCCCCACAAACCTGCTGTGCTCTCTGTGCTGGCAGTCCCTGCAGCTGCCCAGCCAGGCCAGGTGAATTTGGGTGTTTCTGCAGGGGTTTGAGGTGCAGGAGCAAAGATAAGGCAAGGGAGCTTCTCCTGTGCTGTCCAGGATTGTTCCAGTAGAAATCTCAGTGGGGAAACCTGCCAGGGTTCCTGGTGGGATCCCTGTGCTGTGCTTGGGTGTGAGGGTTCCATATGGCATTACCTTCATAGTTTGGGGTCTGAGTGCAGAACAAACACTTGAAATAGAGATTGAGTTGTCTGTTGAATCTCTATTTCCCTCTCTTTCCTGTGCTTTTGTCCCCTGGCAGGCTGGCCCCCTCACAGGACGCTGCGAGGCCACCGGAACAAGGTGACGTGCCTGCTGTACCCTCACCAGGTGTCCTCCCGCTACGACCAGAGGTACCTCATCTCGGGAGGGGTGGACTTCTCCGTCATCATCTGGGACATCTTCTCGGGAGAGATGAAACATATCTTCTGTGTGCACGGCGGAGAGATCACCCAGCTGCTGGTTCCACCAGAGAACTGCAGCGTGAGTGCTCCAGGATAACCCTCAGTGCTCCTCAAGAGTGGGAATGCAACAAGGAATGCTGGGGATGCATCACTGACCCAGTCTGCAAGAGCTTCACAAAGAGAAGCTTGGTTATTCTGTCATTATGGTTTCTTCCACCATGTTTTAATTCTATAAAGGGTTGAAAATAGGGGCTTTATTAAAGCTATTAAAAATAGGTTTTAGAGACAAACTTGCCTCTTGAAACTTAATAAATAGCTTTTAACGAACAAAGTGACATTGACTGAAACTCTGCAGTTTGCTTAGCAGAATGGGGTTTAATACCCATTTCTCTTTGTGATGTGCAAAGGATGGATTAAAGGGAATTTCTGGGAATGCTGTTCCCCGTGACCCCAGTGAGTTTGAACATTGGTATAGATGCCTGAGTTTGGTCACCCTGCTCGGCCCAGTGGGGGAAAGGTTTTAACACCAACTCTGCACAATGATTAATCTGTTTCTCTTTCCCTCCTCAGGCCCGAGTGCAGCACTGTGTGTGCTCTGTGGCCAGCGATCACTCGGTGGGGCTGCTGAGCCTCCGGGAGAAGAAGTGCATCATGCTGGCGTCCCGGCACCTGTTCCCCATCCAGGTGATCAAGTGGAGGCCAGCTGATGACTACCTGGTGGTGGGCTGCTCCGACGGCTCCGTGTACGTCTGGCAGATGGACACCGGTGAGCTCAGACCTGATCCTGCCTGATCCCTTTTCATGGATAGAAATACGGATCTGAAATATGGAAATATGGATCTGCTCCTAGTGCTGTCAGAGCTGACTGAGGGATGTAGGAGCGATGGGGGTAGGACAGAGATGAGCGATCTCTGGAGCCAGGTCATGGGGTTTATTGCAAAGGGCCCTGCTGGGAGTTGCCAGCCACAGCTCAGAGCAGGCCCCAGAGAAGTAAAGAGAGTGGGAAAGAGGATGAGAGAGCGAGGTTCCCATTACAATGCTATGAATCTTCTTCTGTGCTGAATATTCTAATTCTCACTAGTACAATACACAAATCCTACAGCATTTGCATACAGCCTATAAGAATCATTCCATTACCATGCTGTGTTACATTTTAAACCCTACAAACTCCTCTTTGGGCCCCTTCTGCCAAGCTGTAGGGTCTGCTCTGACCCTTGGGCCTGTCTGCAAGCAGAGGGTGTTGTTCCATCAAAAGGGGATCACCTTCAGCTGGCCACACCATTGTTTTCCAGTTGTTCAGTAACTGAGGGATCTCAAACCTGGCTTTCATCTCAATCTCACTTATAGTTCCCATATTCTCACAATCTTTTGCCAGCCAATCATATGTATAAGGCTTTCCTGTTTCATCTCCCCAGCAGAGGGAGAATTCAAACACTTTGGCACATTTCTATGAGGAGCTTCACACTGGGGGGTTTGTGACCCTCATGGGAACAGGGAATTCCATCCTTTCAGAGCCCAGCTGAAGCACAGAGGTTACCTGTCACCCCCAGGTGTCCCTGCCCGTGCCGTGTGGATGCTGAGCTGTCCCTGTCCCCGCTGCAGGGGCTCTGGACCGCTGTGTGATGGGGATCACGGCCGTGGAGATCCTGAGCGCGTGTGACGAGGCCGTGCCGGCGGCCGTGGACGCGCTCAGCCACCCCGCCGTCAACCTGAAGCAGGCCATGACCCGCCGCAGCCTGGCCGCCCTCAAGAACGTGGCCCACCAGAAGCTGCAGACCCTGGCCACCAACCTGCTGGCCTCCGAGGCCTCCGACAAGGTGCGTGGGCTGTGTTCTTAAAAAGAGCTGAAATACGGGAAGTTTCTGTCATTTTAACCAGCAGGTTCTCAGCCAGAGCAACACAAACATGGTGCTTCCCCAGTTTATGTTGCTGTTCGTGTCCTACTCTCTGGTTGGGTTCCAGAGTCTGGAATCATGCACTGCTTTAGGCTGGAAAAGCCCTCTAAAATGAAGTCCAAGCTTTAATCCCCCCTGCCCTGGGTTTGGCCAGCCCATTCCATGAGGAGCTCTTCCCCAAATCCAGCCCAGAGCTCCCCTGGCACAGCTTGTGGGCAGCAGAGAGCAGCAGAGCTCCATTCCCAGCTTCTCCATGCATCCCTTTCTGTGCCTTCTGTTGGGAGAGAAGTCCTGTCCCAGGGTTCAGGAGAAGGAAGTGTGAGCTTGTGTCTCTCCTGGAGAGCTCTGTTTATCCGTAAACACCTGGCAACGGGGTTTCTGTGGTTAGCGGGTGTGTTTCAGACCTGCCTCTGGTGAATTCCCTTTGCCCTGCCGTTCCAGGGGAATTTGCCCAAGTACTCGCACAACTCGCTGATGGTGCAGGCCATCAAGACGAACGTGACGGACCCGGACGTGCACGTGCTGTTCTTCGACGTGGAGGCGCTGATCATCCAGCTGCTGACGGAGGAGGCGGCGCGGCCCAGCGCGGGCGCCGCGTCCCCGGAGAGCGCGCAGAGAGCGCCCGGCGCCGCCGACAAGGGCGGCTCCTTCCTGGCCGGCAAGCGCGCCGCCGTGCTCTTCCAGCAGGTCAAGGAGACCATCAAAGAGAACATCAAGGAGCACCTGCTGGACGATGAGGACGAGGATGAGGAGGCGGCGAGGCAGAGGAGGGAGGACGGCGACCCCGAGTACCGCTCCAGCAAGTCCAAGCCGCTGACTCTGCTGGAGTACAACCTGACCATGGACACGGCCAAGCTCTTCATGTCGTGCCTGCACGCCTGGGGGCTGAACTCGGTGCTGGACGAGCTGTGCCTGGAGCGCCTGGGCATGCTGAAGCCGCACTGCTCCGTGTCCTTCGGCCTCCTGTCGCGGGGCGGCCACATGTCCCTGATGCTGCCCGGCTACAACCAGCCCGTGGGCAGGGCGGCCCTGCAGGAGCTGGGCAGGAAGATGTCGGTGACAGAGGGCCTGGGCAAGGGCACCTACGGCGTGTCACGGGCCGTCACCACGCAGCACCTGCTGTCCGTCATCTCGCTGGCCAACACGCTCATGAGCATGACCAACGCCACCTTCATCGGGGAGCACATGAAGAAGGGGCCCAGCAGGTGGGAGAACGCTGCCATGGCCTGGCAGGACCCTCTGGGGTGCAGGGTTTGGTGTGGTTTGGTTGTTGGTGGGTGCGTGGATGCCACTGATGTGTGTCTCCATTTAGGCCACCCCGGCCGGGCACCCCCGAGATGGCCAAGGTGAAGCCGCCCCCTCCCGTGGCCAGCCATGCAGCACAGGGGCAAATCAAACAAGGTAAAACCGCTTTTTTGCAACCCTTGATTCTGTTATTGCAGCTCATTACACTGAGTTAAACACCTTGTTACCAAGAAATTACTGCATGGGAGGACACAGTAATGCAGTGTTAATGTCCATGAAGTTACTGGGGATTAGGACTGGTTTAGGAGCCAGTACAAGATGCTGATTCTGCCTTGACATCATCATTCCTGTTTCAAGTGCTCCCACACATTCTGGCTCTGAGGAGGCCTTAAAACCTGCAGCCCAAGGCTCTGCAGACTTGTCCCAAAGTGTTCCTGTGGGAATGGTCCCAGCTCGGTGCCAGGATCACTCCTTGGCTGGTTGGAGCTCCTCACGTTGGAACAGAGTGAGCAGCTCCAGCAAAACCAGGCAAAAACCTCTGGAGTGAGGCTTTAGTTTCAGCCTGGGTGGGTTTGTGCAGCTATCATTTCTGGTTTCCCTAAATTTGATGCAAGTGGGGTTGGGAAGGGGTTTGCTCCAGCCACTCTGTGCTCCCCACCCTGGTGGGGTGGAAGGCCTGGAGAAAAGGTTTTTGTGTCCTTCAGGCTTGTTGGCATTTCTGTGGTAAAGAGTTGCATTTTTGCCTAGAGGCCCATTTAGAATGAAGTTAAATTCAGGCAGCCCTCAGGAATTCATCCTGGACATCCTGGAGTGACAGATGGGGCAGCTCGGGCTGATTGAGGTTAATTTTCTGGCCTTTGGTGCACAGCTTCCAAATCTGTGCAAATGTGGGAAAAGCACAACAAGAAGCAGCAAAATTCCTGGGTTTCTAACTTACAGTCAAGCAGGAAGTCAAACCAAAGCCACCTGCCTAAAAACATATTTAAAATCACTTGATTTAGATGTATTTTGGTCTTTTCAAAACATCCCAGTTTCTGTCACTGTCTCCATGTTCCTCTGCAGCTGCATGTCTGCCTCTTCCTTCTTGGAAAACCTGGAATTCTCATTTAGTTGGTTATTATTTTGAGTTGGATGTTATTTTGAAGCCGAGTTTTATTTTTAAGTTGAATATTTAAGTTTAAGATCATCCCCTTGTTTTCCATTCTCCAGTGATACTAATCCGTTTTTCTGCTGCTGCTCTCCTCACTTCCCTCTTTTTTTTCTCTCTCTCTTTTTATTTCTTCTTCTTTCCTCTGCAAGTTGCTCCTGCTGCTGCTTCCAGCACGGAATCTGGGCACTCTGACACTTCTGCTTTCCATTCCTGTTTCTTAGTCAACGAAGGTATTTCCTTCCTCACTTTTCTACTTGGCCTTTACTTCAGCCAAAACCCCTCCTCATTGTTCTTTTTATTTGATTTTTGAGGGAATCCTTTGAACATGGGCTACCTGGGGTAGGTTTCCCTGTTGGGGAAGCCTTAAATCTGAGTTTTGGTGCTGATGGAGATTTGAATTGAATACTGGACATACATTGAATAGAATATGGGACATTTTAATTTGAACTCTGGATTTCGCTCCTGGTTTTACCTGCACAGAGCTGTAGCAGGAATGCACCTGGATTAAGTGTGCTGAAATAAAGAATTCAGGTGGAAAATAAGGACAGCAGTGTGCTAATAAGGATAAACTGTGCTTGGATCTGTTTGCACAAGTTTAACCGAGGATGAGTTCGGTGTAGCTGACCGATGCAGTATGAGCAGAGGTGGATGTGGCTGGGCTGGATGATGCTCAGTGCCCGTTCTGGATGATTTTGGGGTTCATTTCTGTGCTCCCCAGGCTGGAGCCAGCTGGCTGCCATGCACTGCGTGATGCTGCCCGACCTGCTGGGGCTCGAGAAGTTCCGACCACCCCTGCTGGAGATGCTGGCCCGGAGGTGGCAGGATCGCTGCCTGGAGGTGAGGCCAGCCCTCTGCTTTTTATTGTGATTATTATTATCATTATCGTTATTATTATTTACTGTTGCTCATCATTATTTCTGCTGTTGCCATTATTATTTCTACTGCAAGAAAAAAAGAGTAACAACAAAAGCAGGTTTGAGTCCAACAAAGCATAATTACTTGTTAATATGAGAGCCCTTTTGAGTCTTTTTTGTCTTTTAAATATCATGCTGCACAAGTTTAAAATGAAATGTTTTCCAGCATCCTTCTCCCTTAGTAAAAGGCCTTTAAGGGATACAGCTTGGGTAGTGCAAGGGCTGCACCCTTGATGGACTCCAGGTCACAGATTTTCACACTTTTATAAGTTTTGCTCCATTTCCATGTTGGGGTTCATTGTCCAATTCCATATCCAGGCTGTGCAGTCCCATCTTCCTAAATTGCTCTCCTCAATTCCCTGTTGTTTGTGCTTTATGGACTGAAGCTGCAACACTGTCAGTGCTGGTTCTGGGCTGGAGAAGGATTGTTTAGTGTGACTAAACTGTGAGGAGAACTTGCCAACACTTTATAAGAAATTCAGAGTTACACACCAATGCGGTGCAGAGTGTGGAAAAGATGAAAGCTAAAACTGAAGGCATCAGAACTGTGCTTGTGCTGCAGGCGCTGCTGCTGGAGCAGTTCCCAGTTAATCCCAGTTTAACTCTCAGGAATGGCACTCGGGCTCGGTGCCAGCCCCTCTGGAGCTGTGTTGGTGTGTGTGCTGTCCCCGCAGGTGCGGGAGGCGGCGCAGGCGCTGCTGCTGGCGGAGCTGCGCAGGATCGAGCAGGCGGGCCGCAAGGAGACCATCGACACCTGGGCCCCGTACCTGCCCCAGTACATGGACAGCGTCATCTCCCGTGAGCAGCCCCTGGCACCGCCCTCGCCTGGGAAACGGGGGGACAGGGCCTGGGAACACCTTAGGGACAGTCAGTCACTGAGGGACAGGGCCCTGGGAGCCCCACATTGCCAGTCATCCATCCTGGGAAAGGGTTTAGGAACCCCACATTCCCAGTTATCCACTGAGGGAACCTCACATTCCCAGTTATCCACTGAAGGAGCCCCACATTCCCTGTTATCCACTGAGGGAACTCCACATTCGCAGTCAACCATTGAGAGAGCCCCACATTCCCAATTATCCACTGAAGGAGTCCCACATTCCCAATTATCCACTGAAGGAGCCCCACATTCCCAGTTATCCATTGAGGGAACCCCACATTCCCACTCATCCATGAGGAAACCCCACATTCCCAGTTATCCATGAGGGAGCCCCACATTCCCACTCATCCATCCATCCTGGGATGAGATTCTCCCTGCAGCGAGAGCATTCCCAGGAGCTTTTTTCCCTGAAAATGGTTTCTCATTCCTGTTCCCCATGTTGCCAAGTCCCTGATGTTGTGTCGGGTTGTTCTGCAGCTGGAGTGACCACAGAGGCCCTCCAGGGTGCAGGTGCCCCCCCAGAGCCCTCAGGGGCTGAGGCCAAGGTGCAGGAGGAGGAGCACGACCTGGTGGACGATGACATCGCTGCAGGTGAGCCCTCACATCATTAATGTCACCGGGATAATTAATGTGCTTCATTAATGCTCTCACACCTGCCCGCAGCCAGCAGCAGCCCTTCAGAAATGAAGGATCTCTGTGCTTGTCTGCCATTCTCTGTAATTGTTCCCCAAATCATCTGTTCTGGTGGGGGATCTGATCGAAGGGGGGCTGAATTTTGGGTTCAGGGGGATACACTGAGGTTTGTACTGAGAGAAGAGAGGCAAAAATAAGAATTTTTTCCTCAATAGGATCTTTTCCAACTTGGGATTCGACAAAAGCTTCCACTTATCAAGATCGTTTCTTAAAAGGATTTGCACCTCAGAACTTAGGGAGAGTGAAACATCTTAGCTGAAAATCCTTAATACACTCCAGTGGTTTTTACTTAGAAAATTTGGGCTTTCCTCAAATCTCCTTTTAATGCCTGAAAGGCTTTTTTGGGTAACTAAAAACAGACCAAATGTTTGTTTAAATAATTCACACATGGGCAGCAGCATTTTTTCCCAGTTGAGCATAAATTCTCCTGGCTCCAGTGATCAGAATTTGGTGAATTGGCTTATATTATATGTAATATATGCCAATTATATATTATATATGTTAATATATATAATATATATTTGGTATAATTATATCTGATATAATTGGACATATTATAACATATATTGGGTATATAATACATATACCCTATATATATATTATATATTGGGTATATTTTGAATTGTGTAAATTACAGACTTTCTGATTTTGGGTAACCTCCAATGAATTCCAAAGTGATTTGTTATTTGTTCTGTGTGATAGTACAACTGTTTTACTTGGAGAAATCAAATATCTCAGAGGGAAACCCTGTAACAAATGTAAATTTCAAATCCAGTATTAAATATCATTGGTCTACAGACTCTTATATGTTGAGATCCCATTAACAATAAACAGATCTTTAAAAAATTGAGATTCTCATCCCTTCAATGAGGGAGGTGTTGATGGATGGGCCCAGTGCTTTGAAGCCTGGCCAAAAGGTGCCTGAAATTGCCCATGTGAGCAGCACAGGATCCATTTTGTCTCTGCCTGTTTCCCTGGAAGAGGCTGCAGCATCCTCACCCATTTTGCGTTCCCAGATGCTGCAGCAGCTGCACAGTGAAACATTCCCTCAGAAAAGGGAGCAGGAAATTCCACTGAACTGCAGCAGACGGGAATGGCTGCACAAATACTCATTTTACATGTGGAAAAGCACATCTTCTACCTGCAATTAAAGGAATTAAGCTGTAATTTCTGATGCATGACAACTCCAGCACTTAAGGAGCTCAGCCATTAAATTATTCCCAATTTAGAATTTCAGATATTCCAGAGCACTGATTGTTTTATTAGAAATGAGGAACGGGCAGTGAATTATGATGGCAGACGTAGCAGAGGATGGGCTGTGAGGGAGAAATTCCCAAATTCTCCAGGCACCCAGCTCCCTGCCAGGCTGCCGTTCTCTGTGGAACCAGCAGAGAGAGCTGTGCATCCGGGAATTGCCCCAGGTTTTGTAAAATATTCTCCTGTTCCTGCGTTTCCCTTGTGGGCACTGTCACTGGCATTCCTGAACAATATTTTCACTCCTGATTATTGGGAGAGAGCCCTCACAACTCTGTGTGTGCGTTGAGCCAATAATTTCTCCATGTGAAATGTCTGTTCCCAGTATTCCTGTGTTTCCCGGTGGTCGCTATGCATGTGAGTGCTGAGCCTGGTGCAAGTGCTGAGTAGCTACACCCCGGAGCAGGGCATGCCCAGGGGGTTCCCAGGGCTGTTCAGGGCAGGGCTTTGGGCTCAGGCTGGGTTTGGGGGTGGGTTCCTGGCTCTGCAGTGCCCCTCTCCTTAACCCACACCCGTGGATCCCTGTGCAGCTCGCCCTGGAGAATCTCCTGGGCCTTTAATCCTTTTATTGTAAGCTGGGCTGGAATTAATTTCCCAAAGAAGTGTGCAAAGCCAATTAAGGGGAGCTGGGCAGCCACGTGCTGCTGGGTGTTAAGTGCAGCAGCCACAGCCTGCAAACCAGGGAGGTTTGGACACCTTCCCCCTGCTTCCATCACCCTGGGCTCCAGGGCTTGCAGTGGGATACTGAGGATTGTTCTGTCGTTCCATCAGGCTGAACTGGGATTTTTCCAGCTGCAATCCCAGGGGTTTTTGTCCTCCTGGCAGCCCAGCTCGTGTTTTCCTCACGGAGCCATTGAGGTTATTAATTTTCTGCCTGTGATAGGTGATCAAGGGCCCTGTCAGGAAAATGGATCTGCGTGTCAGCCCGGGCTGTGATTAACGGGGCACGCAGCATGGGGACAAAATACCAAATGGGCACAGCCAGATGAAATCCCCTCTTCCAGGTGTGCTTCCAGAGGGGATGCTGCTGGGTCTGGGGCTTGGCTTGGTCACTCTGGAATTTCTTGGAGTTTGGGGCAGGTTTGGGGGATTTTGGGGGTTTGAGGCAGAGGATCAAGCTGTCACATTCCAGATTGCTAATGTGGATCTTTCCCAGCCTGTCCTGGGTGGAATTTCTTGTGGGGTGAACAAGGAGGGATGTCTTGGCACAGGGGAGCTCCTGGATTCCCAGTGGGATTTTTATTTTGGCCATTCCAGGTTGATACATGAAAATTCTCTTTCTACAGATTCTGTGGCCCAGAATTCCCCGTCCCTGAAGTGTCCAAAGCCAGGCTGGATAGTGCCTGGAGGAATCTGGGCTCATGGAAGGATGGGGTGATCCCCAAATCCCTCACACCCAAACCATTCCGTGGTGTGAGGGATGCTCCCTGTGGATGCAGAAGGGGTTAACAGGGTGTGGGACCCGGCACAAACGGCTCCTGGGCACCTCCAGCTGTTCCTGCCCTGCTTTGTTCCAGCCCCTTGCATCCTTCTTCCTCCAAAGGCAGTTGCTATCGATTTTTTCCCTTTTTTTCCCCTCCCTTCCCATTGTTAAGGTTTCCCTTGTTTTTCTCTCCCTTTTGGCTCGAGCACAGCTCCTAAATTTTGGTGAATTCCTTGTTTTCCTCCGGAGCCCCGTGGATGTCATTAACAGAGACATCCCGTGTGCTTCATTAATCCAGCCTTCATTAATCCAGGTGCTGCCTCCCAACTCCTCAGCAAACAGCTCTTGGGAAGGATTAAAACTTCCTTATATTTATTCCCTACAAATGGTAGGGAATTCCCATTTATTCCCTACAAGTGGTAGGGAATTTCCCAGGATGCTGGAAATGAACATGTAGGTGAGAGTGGGCTTTATTTGTCAGAATAAGTGCCTGTGGTTCATTCCAATAATTTCTTCTCAGATTTGGGGATTTTACTCCAAATAAAAAAACCTCCTCTGCTTGGTGGAACTCAGAATCCCTGGACTGTGTTAAACTAATAACAAATATTGCACTTTTATGTACAATTCATAATTGTGGTTTTGTCCCATTGTTAAAATTCCATAGGTGCCATTTTGCTATCCCTTTGGTTTAATGGTGTGTACTGTTATCCTAAAAGTTAAATATCCTGACACTTAACAGGAAGCTGGATGTAGTGATGGATCCTATATCAAAAAGATGCTTTTATATACTATACATCATGCAAAGAACTTATCCTGAAAAAAAATTAAAATTGCAACTTGCCAGTTCAAAGTGACCAAGAAGCAGAAATCAGTAGGTGAACATAGAATTCTTCTATCAGTGAGCAAACCAAGCTGGAAATTGCTGGTGACTCTTTCCCCGTGAGTTCTTGGCCGCTTTTGAAGGGCTATTTTGACTTTTTTGGAGGTTTTTAGAGGTGAATGGAGGTACAAAAACCCCGGTGTTGGCAGGGACGCATTGATGCCGCGATGCCATTGACACATGGATATTTAATTTGTGTTTGCAGCACTGACAGCCCTGCCCTGTCTCTCTCCCTGCAGGCTGCCTGGCGGGGCTGCCCCAGCCCAAGAAGGTGTCCTCGTCCTACGAGGAGCGGCGCAAGCAGGCCACGGCCATCGTGCTGCTGGGCGTCATCGGCGCCGAGTTCGGGGCCGAGATCGAGCCGCCCAAGCTGCTGACGCGGCCCCGCAGCTCCAGCCAGATCCCCGAGGGCTTCGGCCCCACCAGCGCCGGCGCCAACTACTCCCTGGCCAGGCACACCTGTGAGTGCCCGCGGGGCTCCCCTGGGGGTGGGCTCGTTCGGACTGGGGAGTGGGAGCGGGCTGGGAGTGCCCCCAGCGTCCCCTGGGGATGGGTTTGTTCGGTTCGCCTGGAAAAGGGTGCACTGCATTTATCTGGTTTGTTCTTGGTTATTTGTCCCCTTCCACTGCTCCCAGCCCAGCTCTAGGCACTTCCAGGGGTGGGGAATCCATGACTTCTCTGGGCAAGCTTAAATCCATCAGCTGCAGGGTGTTTGGGATTGTGTGCCTTTTGGAGAGGGTGGAATTCTCCAAGAATTCCAGCTGTGCCCTTGCCTGGTACCTGCATTGCTCTCTGGATTAATCACAGCTCTTTCCAGAGGCCCTGGCACAGCTGTGGCTGTGCCATCCCATGGGCAAGGACAGATCCCAACCAGCCCAGGGTGCCCTGGAGCAATTCCAGATGGGAATGATTGTAACTGGAAAAAAACCAAATATCTGATCATCATTATGCAAAAAACAAGTGATTTTAAATTTATCTTGCTTTGATACCTGAGACAAGATCTGGAGTAAAAATAAAAGACTAAAAATCCACTGAGCAGAAAGGGATGAAGGGATATGGAATCTTAACCAAGCTCTCCAAATTTCTGCCTCTCTGTGAATGATCAGGGGAAAAAGTCATCTAGAAAGGGTCACAATCAAGTTAAATCCTATTCTTGGAGTCCATCATTTGGATTTAGTTGGATCTTGATCAGAGTTCTCAGTGGCTCGTTCCTGCCTGGGCTATTGATTTTCCCCAGCAAATAATTTCATTTTTTAAAATCCATTGGCAAACTGGGGATAACAAGGCTGCCTGCAGCCGTGTGCTCACAGAGATTCCACGGCAAGGAAGGACATTTTGGGATCCAAGGGCTGCTGTGCACTGGCAACAGGTGATAAATTGGAGCATTTGGGCACATCTGGGTTAACAAAGTGCCAGTGCAGATGAACCACCGGGAATGAACTCTGTTTTGGCAGCACTGTGAGTGGGAATGGCATTCCCTGGGCTGCCGGGGGAGTTGTGCCCAGCTGCATTTTGGTGTGGAGAGGGTGAGTGGGCACTGGGGATGCACACCATGCCGGGTGCTGAGCTGTTCCAGGGCTAATTACCTCGTCTGCCCGACTCTAATGTGACATGTTTATTGCCCTAACGAACAACTCATTAGCGCCGGGATGTTTTTGTCAATATTCATTCCTTGGCTCGGGCTGGGCAGAGCTTTAAACAAAGATGTCCTGCCTGGCACCACCCTTGGGTCAGGGCTGCTGCTGGGTGCTGAGGGGACAGGGGAGGGTTTATTGGAGGAGGCACCTTTTAAATAAGGGTTTGGTTTGGAGGCAGAAAACCAACCTGGTGGCATGACAGGAAGGGATTTTGGGGGCTGTTTCACACACATCGGGATTGGTTGGTGTGAATTAACCAGAGAAGCTCTGTTGGCTTTTCCTGGTCCTAAAACCAGGAGGCTTGTTTAATAACAAACCAAGCAACTTGTTGAGGACAGTTCAAGCAAAGCCTGATAAAATCAGCAATTATCTTTACCACAAGAAGCACTATTGAGGGGTAATAAATAATGACAGCGAGATAATGCTAAATTATCAGCCAGCACTACTCTCCTCCATTTATGTGTAAGTAAAAGCGGGCTGTTAAATGAAATATGAATATTTCCAAAATGCGCAGAACCCGGATCAAGATTCAGGATTCCGTTTCTGTTTTTCCCCCCCAAAATGCATTTGCTGTTATTTCTTAGGCAGTGACCGTGCTGTGTTTGAGAGCCAGGGTGGCACAGCTGCCCACGGGCGGGTTGGATGGGCTTGGGGCAGGCGGGGCTGGGTGAAGGTGCCGTGCCCACGGCAGGGGCAGCCCCGGGTGCCCGTGGGGCCCGTGCCACCCCCATAGCCCCTGGCATCCCCCGCAGGCAAGGCGCTGACGTTCCTGCTGCTGCAGCCGGCCAGCGCGCGGCTCCCGGCGCACAGCACCATCCGCCGCACCGCCATCGACCTCATCGGCCGCGGCTTCACCGTCTGGGAGCCCTACATGGACGTGTCGGCCGTGCTCATGGGGCTGCTCGAGCTCTGCGCCGACGCCGAGAAGCAGCTGGCCAAGTGGGTACAGTGCCAGCCCTGCCAGGCAAACCCTGGGGGCAGGGACGGGCGATATTGG